>NC_089598.1:25563686-25708983 GCF_019320115.1 Miscanthus floridulus | reverse complement strand
TTTGGCCGCTGGATATATGGTATTCTTTTTTTTACCAGAATATCTTGGTGTTGCTGGGCTAGATGTTTTTGGATAGAGAAGTTTTGCTGGTTAGGCGGCTTGGATTGTTGTTGTAGCAGCTGATCCTCTATAGCAGCCAGCTGGTCATTGAGCCTGGGTTTGCTTTTGCGCCATTTGCGAAGGTCTGAGGCTAGGTATCTAGTTTTTTGTGTGAAGTTTTGGAGGCTGAACGTTGCCAACTCTTCTGAGCCACCATCTGATATTCCTGTTCAAGCAACCACCAATTTTCAAAGCAGAATGGCTTGTTAGTTCGGAATCTTTTAGAGTTTAGAACCACCAGGATAGGAGCATGGTCGCTGCGAAGCATCGGCAAATGGTAGATCGTAGTCATCGGAAACGCCAAACACCATTCCGCATATCCTAGGCAGCGATCAAGTCTTTCATACGTGGGCGTGGTGCTGAAACATTTGTTAGTCCAAGTGTATGCCGGACCATTATAACCCATATCAATAAGACCACATTCCTTAACATGTGAACAAAAAATTGCAATACGTCTAACATCAGCAGCCCTAGGACCTAACTTTTCATTAACATGCATGATATTGTTCATATCCCCCATACAAAACATAGGCAAGTTGCGATTATTAACAACAAAATTTTGCACTTGACTCCAGATATTATCAGTGGCACGGTGATGGGGATCACCATAGATGCATATAAGACCGACTGCTTCATGCTAGCCATGATATAGTAGTGACAGTGGTCTACAACAGTGAGATCTACATCATTGTTCCAAATTAGCCAAAGGCCTCCCGACTGGCCTTGCGCTGGAACTACAAACGCATCAAATGAACTAAAACGGTTCATAAGAGCAGTTTTTTTTAATGGTGGAGTTTCTGGTTTCAGAGATAAAACATACCTGTGCATTAGTGGAACTGATTAGGCGGGCAAGGTGTGTCATCTTGGAACTGCGAAGGCTCCCGCCTGAGCCTCGGCAGTTCCATGCCAGTAAACTCATGGCCCCCGTGGTGCCTTGAAGGCTGGCGCCAGAGCCTGAGTGGTAGCGTCTTGGTGGCGCTGTAGAGCCACAGGAGTAGTCGGAGACCGCAATCCGTCAAGATTGACACCTTGATTCTCATCTGCACCGTTGGGAGGGTGCTGGGGGAACAGATGCTGAACGTCAGCACCCTTGCCAACCTTCGGAGAGCAGGGTGCGTAGAGTCATGGTGAGGGCATTGGAGATATGGGCCCTGCATCGGAGGCCTATCATCGGAGATGTAGATCCGGCCGTCCTCAATGACAGAGAGGATGGCTGGACAGTGCTCCGGCATCGCATTATTGCGATGACGAAGGGCAGCGGCGAGAACAGCCCCGACGCGGCGGCCGGCGGCAGCAGGGACATGATGCAGGGGTGGCGCGCGGCCACGAGGGTGCCGTCGACGTCGTAGTCCGGCGCCGGCGCGGGCATGGGGCGCACCAGACCTCTCGATGGTGCCTGGTGGCCAGGCGCTGGGCCGGGGGACATGGCCGCGGACGGTGAGAGGCAGCAGCTCGGGGGCAGGAACGCTTGGCCCAGCAGTGCGTCGTCGTCGTCGTCGTGCACCATGTGGCGCTCGTACTGTGGCTGGCCCTGCTGCGACTGCACGTTGGGCGACTGCGGCAGCGGCGGCGTGCCGGATCCACCGGGGTCCGTGAGCCACTGCACGAACGCCATGAACTCGCTCGGCTTGGCGTGGATGACCTTGGCCGAAGCGTCGTAGATGATGACGGGCGCCTGGCTGGGCTGCGGGGTTTTGGTGGTGGTGGTCCCGCCTCCCCTGCCCGAGCGCTGGTGCTGGGGCGGAACCCCAAACCCCGAGGGCGTCTTGATGGCGTGCGATTGCATCCGGACGTTCAGCCTGGGTGGACGCGGGCCCTGCAGTTGCCGGCTTGGCGTGGTGGGGCGACCCGACGACTGTGGCTGGACCAGCTGTGCCCGGTCCCGGTGCTCCGTCTCGGCGGCGGCGACAGGTGGATCTGGAGGAGTAGGCAGGATGGGTGGATCTGGCGGCTTGGGAGAGATGGATTTCCATGGTGTTGAGTGGAAACAGGAAATGAGCGAGGGAGTCGAGAAGAGTGAATCTGTGTGGTTCCTCAAGTAGGTAAAGCATCTTGGGGAGGACGGGACAGTGAATCGGTGGCAGGCGGTGGGATTTTGCGATTAGGAAGGAGGGGAGAGGGCACGTAGAAAGTGGAAGAAATTTACCGGGCAGATGTCGATCTCAGGCGATTCTGAACGGATGAAAGCTTCAGATCAGCTGGGAAGCTGCCGATCTATGATCTTGTCAAAGGAGCTTGCGGAAGCGGATTGGAGGGGATGGAAGGGGCATGGGTGGGCTGAATATCGAGCCGGCTCGGCTCGGTCCAGGTCGAGGTCGCTTGTCAGGCTAATGAGTCAGCGCAGCTCAGCTCGTTAAGCTTGGCTCGTTAGCGTGCTTGAGCTGGTGGTTCGTTTAGCTCGCGAGCTATAAAAAAAAGGACACGCATATTTATAATGTTCATGCCACAATAATCCAAAAGGTGACGTTTTAGCATTATGTAATCATACATAATTAATATATATCAGGTTCATCAAAAGTATTAATCATGTAACATAACTAGTCCATCTATGATTCATGTAGTTCCAACATACTTACTAGTTGCTTGCCACCACAGACTTAGAAAAGTCCACAAATTTAATGTCAGCGTCATCATCTTCTCCCTAAGAAACAATTCATAAATCAACATTTAAGTACCACAACAATTATAAAATCAAAATTCATATGAAATAACTGAAAATAAGGATTGCATATCAATAGAATAGGTGTACACTTCTAGGTCAGCATCACCATCTTCTAGATTTATGGTTGTGGGCTGATAGGCCTCAGTTCGTTTGAGCTCATGAGTGGCTCGCGAGCTGGCTCAAACTAACTAGTTTAAAACAGCGAGCTAGACTTCCCAACTCAGCTCGTGAAAAAATTAAAACGAACTGAGCTGAGCTGGACACGAGTCAAACGAGTTGACGAGCCGTTGAGTATTTGTCCAGCCCTAGGTACAGGGTAGGGGAAGAACCAACGTGAAGCCTACTTCTCACCTTGGAGACTCTAATGCTTTTATCCTTAAAGGCAGACAAAAGAAAAAGTTTTTTTTTATTCAAGCCATTATAATTCCTGAAGTTTTGAGAAGCGACGTTACAATTCGCTTATTCAAATATCTGTCATTATAATTTTATCTCTCTTTCATTCATGCCATTTTCTACCCCTGCTACATATATAGGCGCATTGCCAGACATATATGCATACACGTACGCGTATAGGTGTTAAGGATCCAGCTACTTCGTTAGAATGAGCTCTCCTGCTGCGGAGGAGCGCTCGCCCACGTGGCGAGCTGGAGCGGTGGCGCTCGTCCTCGGCGGCCAGCGCGCGAACGGAACGCAAGCACTGGCTCGTAGGTTGTAGCCACCACCATCCGCGCCAGCAAGCGTGAGCGTTGAGTGGCCACTGGTGGGGCACTGTTGTAGGTCGCCGCGGAGGCCATGCCTGAGGACACAGAGTAGCTGGTTTAGCTTGTTCGTGGAACAGGGCTCAGCCCAAGATCGGAGACTGCGTGCTCATCGGCAGCGTCAGGATCTCCAAACGCCCAGGGCCATGCACATGTCCATGGGTAGGCCAGACATGCTCCCGAACACAGTTTGTCAGCTTGCCGAGCACGCACATGTCGTGACCATTCGCTGCCACCGTAGGTCAGCCACGCCGCCGCCATTCTCGTGTAGGAGCAGCGCGCCCGTGGGAATCCGCTTCTTCCCAGACTTGACATCAGCGAGGTAGGCGTTGAAGTAGTCAGCGTCATGCTTGATGAAGAGCTCCTTGTAGTTCTTCATGGCCATGGAAGCGACGTGGGTGTACACGATCATCTCGCACGCGCGCGCCGAGATGAAGACCTCAAGGTCCGCGACGAGCTCGGGCGCAGAGCCGTTGGGGAAGAGGCGCTGCGCGACGGCCTCGCAGAGCAGCGTGCATGCATGGCAACAGGTTGAGATGGAGACGGTGAGGTGGGTGATGGAGATCGGCGTGTGGGGCCCCGTGCCTTGGCGTCGCCCTTCTCGCTACGACCGGGAGAAGAAGACGCCCTCCGCCGCGACCCTCCTCCTCCCCAGCAGCCGCACCACGCACCCTCGAAGCGCGCCCTCGGCGGGCAGCGACACGGTCAGTGCTTGCGTACACATCAGCTACGACCCGATGGAGCATGACCTCGAGTTCCATCCCAAGCGGTGGCTCATAGCGAGTTTCGTCTGGTGGCTCAATGACGGCAGCGAGTTCTTGCCGGCGGACGCGGCGAGATAGGGGCGAGCACACAGGCTGTGGGGCGAGCCACCTTCGTCAGGTGGCTCCTGCAGGGACACGACGAGCAGCGTGGCCGGCGACGCTCATGAGCTACGGCAGCAGCAGCTCACTCCCCTGTCGGCGAAGCTACGGAGCATGGCCACCGTCTACCGCTCCATGCGAGAGCTCTGCCATGGCGACCACCTCGGGGAGCGCCACATGACCAACAAGTGGGGCCGTATCTTGGGCCGTGCTGCTAGGGATGAATGGAGGACGCACCTGGCGTTCGTTAGCGAGTCCAGTGGCCACGTCCGTCCATCTTGCACGCGTCCTTCGGCCTCCCACCAGCGTCCATCTCGCACGTGGACTCCTACGTTGTGTCAGCAGTTGTGCTGCTGGCTGCACAGGCTATGCTCGTTGACCCGTAGCCCATTGTGCTCTAGCTATTACCACAGTGCACCGCACGCTCGCCATTGCCGCAGCTCGCAAGCTCCGCCGACCACGCTGCTCGCCGCGTTGCCGGAGGTGGCTTGCCACGCTGTCCTGCGTTTGCTCGGTGGTGTCCTGGATGTGGCCCAAGGCCAAGGCACCACCGCCTTCAATCGTCGTAGAGGGAAGAAGGGGAACAGGGAATGGGAGGAACAGAGAGCGACGACGGCGTGACCTCCGTCTAATGGAGGAGGCAGAGACTTAACGCGAGTAGACATTCCTGTACGCATACGCGTCTACCAGTGGATCCATATCTCCTACAACTAAAAAGAACAAAGCGTGGACACTTTTTGATGCGACATTCCTCCATCATCCTGCCTACCGCCCATGCGATCTTTCTCCCCCCCCTACACCTGAACGTCGCTCCAAGGAAACAAAACCTGCTCCTGTGATTCTGGTCGCGCCATCGCCGCACCCCCATCGTGCCACCCTACGCCCGTGCCCACCCGCAGTCGCCGCCGTCGCCCGTGCGTCGCCACAGGCATGCATCCCCAGATGCGACACCAAAGCCACCACGCCGCTAGCCCTGCTCCCCACGACCATGGTGGCGGCGCCCTTCCCCATCCCCTTCGAACGGTGGCCACTGCGCCCTTTCCCATCCCGACGCCCTTGCGTGTGTCGATCCATATGGCACCGCCTCCAGCCCACCGCCGTCTGGCTCCTCGGTAGCGTACGCCCGCCTCCACCCATCTTGGCCGCTCCACCCGCCTTGGCCACGGTGGCGAGGTCCTATGGCCCTTACTGTAGGGTCGAGATAGCGACTAGAGGGGGTGAATAGTCATTTCTAAAACTTAATCGTGCCGGCTAGCCGAAACAAGTGCAGAATTAAAAACTATCGGTCTAGCCAAGACTACATCCATCTATCTATGTTCTCTAGCACCTTATAAAGATCCTAATTAAGCAACAAAGGTGTCGGGCTAGCTAGAGCTCACTTAACCAATTTTAGGAGCAAGGTCACACAAACCTATGCCACTAGTACTTCAAGTAATAAGGGAGCTCATACACATGCTAGTAAGCAAAAGCACAAAGCCAACTAAGCTCACTAGCAATGCTCAATAACAAGGCAACCAATGCCAAATTAGAGAGAACAAATACTTAGCTACACAAACAAAGCAATGTGACTAACAAGGTTACACAAATAAAATTAGCCACGCAAGGGAGCTACTTCTATGCTACATAAGCAAGAAGGTAACTAGTGAGCTACACAAGGTAACTAATTACAAGAGCAACTACACAAGCATAATGTATAGAAAAGTAATCACAAGCTTGTGTAAGGGGATTGCAAACCAATAGGAAGAAGAACAAGGTTGATACGGTGATTTTCTCTCGAGGTTCACGTGCTTGCCAACATGCTACGTCCCTATTGTGTCGACCGCTCACTTGGTGGTTCGACGGCTAATTGTCATCACCCGCCAAGCCTGCATGTCGGGCACCGCAAAACCTACCTCAAAAGTGAGGGTAGCTCAATGACACGCTCAACTAGAGTTGCTCTTCGTGGCTCCCGCGGGGCGAGCACAATACCCCTCACAAGGCTCTTCTCTGGAGCACCGCATAAGCTTCTTGCAGGCTTCGACGGAGACCACCACCAAGCCGTCTAGGATGTGGCAACCTCCAAGAATAACAAGCACCACTAACTTACAACTTGATCACCTAGTGCCACTCGATGCAACATCACGATGCAATCGCACTAGAATCGCTCACTCACTCAATCGGATGAACACTATCAAGCTAGAGTGAGTTAGAGGGCTCCCAAGCACCACCACATAAGTCACCAAGGCTCTAGTGTGCCCAGCTACCAGCCTAAGGCCGAGACCCCTTCTATTTATAGCCCCCATAAAAATAGAGCCATTGTACCCCTTCACTAGACACAGCTCGGGGTGACCGGATGCTCCGGTCAGATCGACCGGATGCAGGACCTCAGCGTTCAGTCATTGGATGCTCGCCACATGTCGCCTCCATTCAACCTTAGTCGCTTGATCTCAATGGTCAAGTGATGACCAGACGCAACACAGTGCCAAGACCGGACGTAGGACTCCAGCGTCCGGTCACTTCCAATAAGCTCCTAGAGCTGCTCAACCGCGACCGGACGCGTCCGGTCAGTCACGATCGGACGTAGCATCAGCATCTGGTCCTTTCTCCTTTTCTATGTGCTGCCACATCAGCGGGACCAGATGCACCCACCCAGCATCCGGTCACGAAGTGTCCCAACGTCCCGTTGAAGATCGACGCCTGTGCCTTCACTGCTGCCACTAACCGGACATAAGACCCCAGCGTCCAGTCACTGTGTGACCAGCGTCCGGTGCACTCTATGAAAACTTATCTTTTCTATATAGGGCGCTGGTGGCACTGTCGGACTATCCGTACTCTACGGGTGGACACTCCACTAGTGAAGTTTTGAACCCTTCTCGCCTCTGTTTCATCACCGAGTTGATCCACATCAACTCCATCTTCATCTCCTCTATAAATGTGCCAACACCACCAAGTGTATGTGTGTTAGCATTTTCACAATCATTTTCCAAAGGATTAGCCACTCAACTTGCCACACCACTCGATCCTAGTGACGATGCAAAGTTAGACCACTCAAGTGGCACTAGATGACTGATATGCAAACAAGTTTGCCCCTCTTGATAGTACGGCCATCTATCCTAAACCCAATCATCAACTTCGCTACACACCTATGACCGGTGAAATGAAATGTCCTAGGTTATACCTTTGCCTTGCGCATTCCATTCTATTTTCTCCAATGTTGATGCAACACATGCACCACCACGCTCAACAATGATATGATCCACTTCATATCATCACATGATCATATTGGATCATCGATCTTCACTTCACTTGCTTTTCACCGTTGCCTTCGTCGATCGGCGCCAAATCTTGCTCAAGCTTCACCGCCACACGGTCCATCGCTCCAAAGCCTCCGACTTACCCTTCACGCTTATAACCGGTCCATCAAGCCAAGTTATGTCTTGATCTTCTCCACCTTAATCACATGACTCAATGTCATGTCTCATTTGCAATGAGCTCATTCATCATCACATGTGTGAGCTTTGCAACATCTCCAAGCCATTTTCACCTTCATGGCATATGTTGCTCACACACATGTACCTATGGACTAATCACCTGTGTATCTCACATAAACACAATTAGTCCACCTAGCTTGTCACTCAATTACCAAAACCACACAAGGACCTTTCACCTGCCCCTTTGTCCTCGCGCACTCCTGCACTAGCACCGCACCATCGTCGCCAAGGTGCGGTGGCATGGCGCGGCCACACAGTGGCGCCGGCCCGCATTGACTCATCTCGGTCGCCGCGGCATAGCCCCATGGCAGCGACATTCCCTCACGACGCTTCGCCCTTGCTCACTCCTGCAGCGGCGGCTTTCACACGATGAGTGGACCAACAACGTCCCCCTTTTTTCCCTCTCTATTCTCATTTTCCGATGTTATGTGCAGATGCCAATTTAGTGCATGTGCATTTGTACGAGCATACCAACCTCCTAAAGATTCAACATCTATTAGTAAGTGTCCTATTTTCATTACCAGTGAAGCAACATTATTTCCAATGCTCTTAACAAAATCCAAGCGGTAAGACCGTACGGACCTCTAACAGATGTCTATTTTAATTGCTTCTCAATAATCTGATGCCATGGATTGAGGTAGCAGATTGAACAAACCTAAAATCCTTATATAACTTCTCATTCAATGTTAAGAAGACTTTAGGATCCTTGCCAATCATGCCACAGAGAGGCAGACAAAGTTAGTACTCATCTTCATCATACTATGAATGTTTGCATACTTGATATTAGACACCAAAACGAGTTTGTTAATTTGCTCTCCCTTTTTTTCCATGTCCTCCATCTTATTAGTTTCTTTTTTGCGCTGCTCATACAAGGCTGTGAGCTACGATTGATTTGTTCATGAACACCAGGCCAGCTACGATTAATTTGTTCATGTACACCTGTGTGCTCTAGACATGCCTCCCTTTACCATTCCATTCTACTGCTCTGATGTTGAGTGCCCAACTACACAACTTAATTCCTTTAAAACATACTTTAGGCACGTTTTGTACCAAAGGATGAGGCAACAACCACCTGATTGTTTATCGACCCCTGGACAAACAGCATCAAGATCCCAAGTACGGTATCTTCAAGCACTTATGCATCGTTCTACTATACTTACTGAAAGTATGCCGAACTCTAGTAATGCCACCTTTTCTCATGGTATTTGTACTCCTCTTGCAAGCTGTGCATATACGACATGTGCAACATTTTTGCCTACATTGTACTGCACAGTTATTCAGTACACTAATGCATGCTTATCCTTTTTCCCAACGTCCCCACCATCTAAGCCATCCATTGCTAGTTGTAGGGGGAAAATCAGTGCAGACTCATGCCTTAAGCTTTCGTATCATCCCCTACCAAGCACTGATAGTATTGTGCATACTTCTTTTTACATGTTACCCTACACTGAACCAAACACTATGTTGTGTAGTTTTTGCAATAGTTCTTGCTGCCTCATTTACAGAATGATTGCATGAATAAAAGACAATGAATCAAAACCAGTGATCTGCAGGTTAATGCCATGATTAATATTTGATAACTTTGGATTGGGATCTGTGCAAGGGTACATACTATACTGTTACCTTGACAAACATGTTATATTTTTTTTTGGGTTAATCAGTTCAATTTTAGGAAACCAACGTCTGTCTTTTTTCCTATGACAGTGCTTTAGCACAAAAAAACTTTTGGCGGTAAAATGTTGTGTTTTTGTTGATCTCTTTTACTTTTACTACCAAGTTTCAAGCCTCCTTTTCGATCTGTACACAGGTATCAGTAGCTTCAAGCAAAAAGAGAGTATGTTTCTGCACTTTTCGTTCAACACATATGCAAGATCAGCATCTCCCCACCATCAGCAGGTGTCCATCAATGGTTCGTGCACAAGGTACCCCCAATTATATATTTCCTCTTCTATGGTTTGTGCAAAGGAATTGATGAATCTCAGTTTACAAATAATTAGGGCCCCTCTCCATGTTTTGATCTGCTAGGTTATTTTCCTGTTTCCTGTACAATACTAAGATCTGGGATCATTTCCTTTTATATATGTGGACACCGACTTTCCTTCTCTCTGGTCATATTGAAACAAAAAAGTGCCCATGCCATGACCAATTGACCATAACATAGTAATAGGTCAACTCTCTACTTGATAATTTTATATGAGACGATTATATTTCCATATTTCTTATAGGATACAGGATACTACATGCTCTGTTGTTTCTCTACCCTTTTGGAGAATGGGTAACCTTCCACCTCAGTTTCATTAAGGTTTCAGGAATTTACTGGATTATGTGTTGTCTTACAGGCAGTCGCTACCTATTGATATTGATTGTTTGGTTGAAGAAAACATCATGCGAGTGGTCCCAAAACTCTCTAACTGGTGTTTGGATTTTGTGATCTACAGAGCCGTGGCATGCTCATAGAGTGTAAGAGCTGAACAAGGAGTCACCTGATTCCTGAAAGAGCCAAGGTATTGCTGGTGTCCAATCATACACATAGTGTAATTCACCCTATAATTGTTTTTTTATTTTCTCAGGTCGGTTTCTTTATTACTAGACATAGTATTATGCGGCAAAATATTTTGATTTTTTTTCAAAAGATTTAGCGTAGTTCACCCTATTATTACTTCCATAAGTTATCCCATTGGAATGCTTTTGCCTTACCGTTTATTCCTTCCACTAAAAAGATGAAGTGGAAGAGTGTGGGGGGTACGATCCCGGATACCCACGGCAGGTCACATGGGCTATGCCTCCAGGGGCGGCCCAGCCTGCAAGAAGGAGACTTGCGGGGCATGATTCTGCTCGACGGCCCCCGCAAGGCACGGAGAGGATATCCTGAGGATGTTACGAGATCTGATAGGATATGTACGATCCCATGTTTCTTGTAATCTGTTATTACTTTCCGATTATCTCTCATATCTAACTGACTTGTAACCTTGCCCTCCAGACTATATAAGGCGGGCAGGGACCCCCTACAAATTCACGGCAAATCATACGATAGCTAATGCAAACCAACAGACCACAGGAGTAAGGTATTACGTCGTACCGACGGCCTGAACCTGTATAACTCGTGTGTCTTTGTTGCCTTCTTGTTCTCGATTACACGCTCCTCTACCGATCAATCTACCATCGCGGGGTGCCCCTCGGTGGACTGCCAACGATATTCTATCGACAGTTGGCATGCCAGGTAGGGGTGTGCGTGCTGTTTCCTTGTCAAACAAGATGGTTTTTTCCACAGGCTCTTCGTCCCTCCCGCAGCCCGGCCAGATCTTCACGGTCGGATCCATCACGTGGGTCATCAATGCCGATGGAGTTGGAGAGCTTCTCGAGCCAGTGCAGATCTGCTCTGCACCGACCACCCTCGCATCTACAACTACAGATCCAATCTCGGAACCACTTTCAGGGTCGGCTCCATCAGCCACCCACCGCTCGCTTCCTTGCTACCAGAGGAGGCATGTCAACAATGACGATCTGATCGAATCTATCGATCAGGTCGGCCTGAAACTCGCCGATTGCCTCTCTATTGCTGAGTCGGCTCTGGACACCCTTGTTCAGCACCGAGCACCCTCTGATCCCGATCTGTCAACGTTCAATGCTCGGCAGACTCCAGGGCCCGCCGCCCTGCCTTTCAGGCTCGCCAACACCACAACTACATATCAGGACGCCCTGAGGGGCAAATTCGCCGACCAATTTCCACCAACCGTCAACATGCTGCACACCGGCCGGGGTCTCGGAGCATCTCTCCAAACTATCCTTAAGGAAAATCTGGACTCCGAATCTCAAGGATCCACCGAGCCCCTCGCCGAGACCTTCACCATGCAACCTCCTCTCCTACCTTTCTGGGGTGGCGCGATTTTCAACGTCAGTATCGATAGCCCCCCGGAACAGCAAAATAGACGAGGAACACGTCGCCTGTGAAAACAGGAACGCCAACCGCACGCAACGGCGTGATAACGAACGTGACATCACGATGGCCGAGGCCGCTCGTGATAACCAGTTCGATTCACAAGGAAGGCCCCTTCATCGCAACCTCAACGAAGAATTCCTCCGTGTTGACGGCACGCCGTCTTCAAGACTCTGAGCGCTAATTTGGCCGTGGCCGCCAACGAACTCGCTCACCTCCCGCAGACGCCTGAGCTCGCTAAGGTTGCCGCTATGCTTAAAGCGGCACACTGTCAAGTTAACGAGATCCGAGAAGTTCAGAGACCTTCGTGCTCCACAAGCGTGATCCGCCGATCAGTTGATCCTAGATCCAATCGCCGCCCCAATCAAAGCCGCTTCGCCGACTAGTCACCACCTCCCCAGGGGGGAGTTGGAGGCCACCGCGCCGAGCATCATCGCCAGCACGACCAAGAGGTCGAACAGGATGCCCGAGTGCACCTCAGCAATCTTTGGGACGCACGACGGCGTATCGACCAACGACGTTTCGGGCGCCATGAAGATGAAGTACGACGTTGCCAGGAGTACGAGCAGGAATACGGCAACCCAGACTCAACTCTGGAGCCGATCGTCGTCGGCAACACTGCCGATGTTGGTCCCAGCAGCCCAGAAGGGCCCCCTGCGTTCACTAGGGCACTCCGAACACTCCAGTGGCCCCGTGGTTTCAAAATCACCGGAGTTGAGCCCTATGAAGGAAGGATGAACCCAACTCAATGGCTACAGGCTTACGCCACCGCCATCCGCGCCGTCGGAGGAGACACCAACGTCATGGCAAACTATCTCCCTGTTATGCTCACGCCAGCCGCCATGAGCTGGTTCACAAGCCTCGCCCCGGACTCCATCGGCTCTTGGGAAGATCTGAAGAGAGTTTTCACCAACAACTACATGACCACTTGTAGGCGGCCGGGCACCAAGCACGATCTCAACCGCATCAACCAAAAGCCGTCCGAACTACTCCGCAGCTACATCAGACGCTTTTCCGAGATGAGGAATTCTATTCCCAACATCACGGAAGCTGAAGTCATCACCGCCTTCATCCGAGGACTTCATCATCGAGAACTCTATTCTAAGTTCAATAGAAAGCCACCTACCGGCATCGGCGAGATGATCACAACCGCAAACCAGTACGCTGACGCCGAGGAAGCAGAGGTGCGTTTTAACGAAGATACGGGCACTAATCGCCCGCCTCGCCGCCACGACGACCGGAACGACGATCGACAAAACAACATTCGCCGCCACGATGACCGCAACGACAACCGACAGTACAATGATCGCCGCTACGACGACCATAGTTTCCACCGGGACAGCGGACGTGATCGGCCAGACGGATTCAAACCTGGTCAGAATCGCCACCGCCGACCAGATCACTTTGTTGCCAACGTCAATGAGCCACGCGCAAAGCACAACTACGATGAGCAGTACAAGAAGATCCTCGACGGCCCGTGCCCCCTGCACAAAAACGCCAAACACAAGATGAAAGATTGCCTTGGTTTGGCTAAGGAGTTCCAGGAGAAAAAGTACAACGACGACAATGGTGGGAACGAAGGACGCCGACCACCAGGGGATAATAATAACGCCTTCCAGGACCACGACAAGGTGGTCGCCACCATCTTCGGGGGTTTCGCCTCCAACGAAAGCAGAAGGGAACGGAAGCTCGCTGCCCGACGAGTGCTCACCGTAGTCTTAGAAGAAACTACCGCCAACCCTAGCTATCGTCCATGGTCCGAAATCTCCATCACCTTCAGCAGAGCTGACCAGTGGGCGGGCATACCCTACATGGGGTGTTTTCCCCTCGTCCTTGACGCGACTGTCCAGAAGGTGCTATTCAGAAAAGTCCTCGTCGATGGTGGGAGCGCTTTGAATCTACTCTTCGCCGGGGCTTTAAGGGAGCTCGGACTCAGGACAACAGACCTCACGCCCTCAGACTGCTCCTTCTAGGGCGTGGTACCTGGCAGGGCATCTAGACCACTTGGGGAAATTACCCTACCAGTACAGTTTAGCATGGCAACCAACTATAGAGTGGAGCATATCAACTTTTATGTCTCCAACTTCGACACCGCCTACCACGCCATACTAGGGCGTCTGGCTCTGACCAAGTTCATGGCCGTTCCGCACTATGCGTATCTGGTGTTGAAGATGCCTTTACCTGTAGGAGTCCTGTCTCTGTGGGCCAACCTCTCCATCGCCTATGCCTGCGAGACAGAAAGTCTCGCCCTCGCCAAAGCCACCGACCTCTCCATCCAGATGGCCAGCGTGGTCGCCGAAGCCAAGACCGCATCTACTGATGACATGGAGATCCCAGAGCCTCCTCGGGCCTCTGCCAAGTCCAAGGAAGTCAAGGAGATCGGCCTCGGCCTCGATGACCCTTCAAAGACGGTGAAAATCGGGGCTCACCTTGACCCCAAATAGGAAAGCACGCTCGTCTCCTTCCTACGTGCCAACACCGATGTGTTTGCTTGGAAACCTGTAGACATGCTGGGGGTACCACGGGAGAAGATCGAGCACTCCTTGAATGTCTCGCCGACCGCTAAGCCGATCAAGCAGAAACTTCGCCGATTCACGCTGGACAAAAAGGAGGCTATTAGGGTAGAAATAAAACGGCTTTTAGCTGCCGGATTTATAAAATAAGTGTATCATCCAGATTGGTTAGCTAATCCTGTTCTTATTAAGAAAAAGAATAAAGAATGAAGAATGTGTGTTGATTATACTGATCTTAACAAACACTGCCCTAAAGACCCCTTCGATTTGCCTCGGATAGACAAGGTTGTAGACTCCACCGTCGGCTGCGAGTTGCTCTCCTTTCTCGATTGTTACTCAGGCTACCATCAGATCTCCCTCAAGGAGGAAGACCAGGTTAAAACATCGTTCATCACGTCTTTCGGTGCATACTGCTACACCACTATGTCCTTCGGACTAAAGAACGCCGGCGCGACCTACCAAAGGGCTATCCAGACGTGCCTTGACCAACAGATCGGCCGCAGCATCGAAGCCTACATCGACGATGTGGTCGTCAAGACTAGAACCACCGACAATCTTATCACCGACCTTGAAGAAACTTTCTCCAACCTAAGCAAATACCGATGGAAGCTAAACCCTTCAAAGTGCATCTTCGGAGTTCCATCCGGTATCCTGCTCGGCTACATCGTCAGCGCTCGGGGCATCGAACCAAACCCTGATAAAGTCTCCGCCATCACCAACATGAAACGGTCGATGTGTGTCAAGGATATACAGAAGCTTACAGGCTGCATGGCTGCGTTAAGCCGATTTATATCGCGCCTCGGTGAAAAAGGGCTACCTTTCTTCAAGCTCCTCAAGGCCTCCGAGCTTTTTTCTTGGTCGGAGGAGGCAGACACAACTTTCAAGCAGCTTAAATTGTTTTTAACAAAACCTCCAATCATGATAGCGCCACGACCAGATGAAACTCTGCTGGTTTACATCGCCGCCACTTCTCGAGTTGTCAGTACGGCTATTGTCGTCGAACACGAGGAAACTGGACACGCCTACAAGGTACAGCATCCGGTCTATTTCATCAGTGAGGTACTTAATGAGCCCAAAACTCGTTATCCTCAGGTGCAAAAGCTGTTATATGCAATCTTAATCACCTCACGCAAGCTCCGACATTACTTCGAATACTACAAGATCGCCGTGGTCACCGAGTTCCCTCTGGGAGACATTCTCTGAAATAAAGAGGCCAACGGTCGTATCATCAAGTGGGCTGTTGAGCTCGGCACCTACTCCATTGACTTTAGAAGCAGGCCGACCGTAAAGTCACAGGCGCTCGCCGATTTCATCGCTGAGTGGACCGAAATCCAAGAACCCGTCACCGCCACTTGCCCTGAGCACTGGGTGATGTACTTCGACGGCGCCCTTAATATTAATGGGGCCGGTGCGGGCATTCTGTTCATCACACCGACAACGGATAAACTCCAATACGTTCTTCGCATACACTTCCCGATCTCTAACAACACCGCGGAATACGAAGCATGTCTCCACGGCCTCCGTATAGCCATCGAGCTCGGCATCAAATGCCTTATGGTATATGGGGATTCCGCGCTGGTTATCAATCAACTCAATAAAGATTGGTCCTGTTCCAGTGAGAAGATGAACGCTTACTGCGCCGAAATCAGGAAGCTTGAAGGAAAATTCTACGGCATCGAGTACTACCACGTGGTACGAGATCAAAACCAAATAGCCGACCAACTATCGAAGATAGGATCTTCTCGTACCATGGCTCTGGCGGGGATCTTCATTCAGGACCTTTGACACCATCCATTAAGGAAGACAAGGAAGTTGTAGAAGTACCCCCTGCCGAGTAGTTGGTGCTCATGATACCTTCGCAGATCGCCGATTGGCGGGAACAATTCATCAAGTACCTCTCCAACGGCAAAGTACCCGTCGACAAAATTGAAACCGAACGACTAATTCACCGAAGTAAGCACTACGTGTTGGTGGACGGTAGCCTGATGAGGAAAAGTGCCAAGGAAGGGATACTACAGAAATGCATCATCCAAGACGACGGTGTGAAGCTATTATCTGAAATTCACTCTGGCTCCTGTGGCAATCATGCGGCTTCGAGAACACTGGTCGGCAAAGCTTTTCGAGCAGGTTTCTACTAGCCCACGGCCATTACCGATGTAGAAGATCTCGTCCGACGATGTGAGGGATGTTAATTTTTCACCAAGCAAATACATGTGCCGGCACAAGAATTACAAATCATTCTAGCTTCTTGGCCATTCGCATGCTGGGGACTAGATATGATCGGGCCTTTCAAACCTACGCCAGAAGGTTTCCGGTACGTGTATGTCGCCATCGATAAGTTCTCCAAGTGGATCGAGTACAAACCACTCGTCGTAGCTACTACTAAGAAAGCAGTCGAGCTCTTTGAGGACATCGTACACAGATTCGGTCTCCCGAACAGCATCATCACCGACCTCGGGACAACTTTTACCGACCATCATTTTTGGGACTTCTACGAGGACAGGTGCATCTGTGTTAAATACGTTTCCGTTGCTCATCCTAGAGCTAACGGTCAGGTCGAGCGAGCTAACGGTATGATCCTCGACGCCCTCAAGAAAAGGCTCTATCAGAAAGAAGAAAAGCACCTGGGCAGATGGCTCAAAGAACTACCAACTGTGGTCTGGGGACTGCGCACTCAAGCTAGTCGCAGTACCGACGTATCTCCATATTTTATGGTCTATGGCTCAGAGGTCATACTTCCAGCGGATATTGCATTCCGAGCACCCAGAGTAGAAAACTATGATGAAGACCAAGCCATAGCTGTTCAGACAGAAGACATTGATTGGGTCGAGGAAGAACGTCTGATTACTTGCGTTCGCACAACCAAGTACCTCGAAGGTCTGCGGAGGTATTACAACCGTAACGTCAAAGGTCGTTCGTTCATGATCGGTGACCTCGTCTTATGTCGGAAACAAAAAACCGAAGGGCTTCACAAGTTGTCTTCACCATGGGAGGGCCCTTACATCGTAAAAGGTGTTACTCAACCAAGGTCTTATCGCTTATGCGATTTAGATGGACTCGATGTTCCCAACTCCTGGCACATAGAGCACCTTATACGATTCTACCCCTGAAATAACATAGATATGTATTCTTTACTTTAATATTAATAAAGTTCTAGTCTCCATAATTTCTCTACATTTTTTCCTTTATCATAAGCTTCAACTACTGTTAGCGAGATGTAAGCCACTCCGCGACGGCCTCCAATACGCTCGCCTCCCGATCGTCGAACACGACCTCTCCAATTCGCCGAACACGACCTCTCCAATTCGCCAAACACGACATCTCCAATTCGCCGAACACATTAACTCCCAATCACCGAACATGATTTTTCCAAAAATCACCTACTATGCTTCCTCCGAGACGCGCAGGTTTTTTCTACAAAAACAACGACGGTGTTGCACTTTCAATATTCGCAACATAGCCCGCCGATCGTCAAACAACACATCTTTTTTCCTTCTGTTTTCTATGGAAACGACCCAGTCCCCGACTACATCCTACACGTGCTTAGGAGCTCCGCCCTCTACGTTACGGTTGGTCGGCTGCAGTTCCTTGGCCATGCCTGTTTGTCCTACACGTGTCAGCGCCTCTGCGCTCGATGTTATGGACTATGGGCTAGTCAAGGCCTAGATTTTAGATATGAACTAACCGCTCGGACGCCGCTTTAGCCATTTCTCTTGCCACATTACTCACGTTGGCTGCTGGGCAGAACGTTTTTCCGCAATAGTAATTCTGGAGGACACCAAGGCTATAACATCCCACCAAATGTACCATGAGCTCGGTGCTCGGCGTGTTGGCCGATAGGACACGGTCTTATTACAACGCCTATTTCTCCAACATACGCATGGGCTCCGCGTTATGCGTTACGGATCACGACCTAACTAAGGCATCTAGTTCAGTGAAAACTAAATGATCGAACACAGCTTATATTGGGAAAAAGTGCATTGGGTTGATAATACACAGATTCTTCATAGCCAGATAAATCAAGTATTATAGGCGGTAATATCCGAGCAGTTCTTTAAGCTTCGCCAACAGCTTATGTTTCGCCAAACAGGTCTATATCGCCGACAAGCACTTTCGCCACATCCTCAATGTCATCCTCCAGCTGCTGGGTCTGCGCGTCGCTCAGCCCATCGGTGAACCCACCACCTATCGACTGGACGTCGACGGACGGATAATGGGACCGAACCACCGCAAGGGCATGAGTAGCGGCGGTCAAAACAACGTCGCGGTTGAAGTTTTTGAAGTTCTCCCACGCTGCCTTGCATCTCTGAACGATGGTGTCTGGCCCTTGCTGCCTACCATCTAGACGGGGAACTGGTTCAACGTCGACGTAGTCCAGCACTGGTTTAATTGTGGCAGTTATAGTGTTGAAGTTGTCCTTCTGGACTTTGCCTTCTTGCACCAGCACATCAAACTGTGCCTTGGTTTTATGTCGATAATCTGCAAGAATTACAATGGTTCGTCACGGCAAAAAATAATTACGGCGTCACTTCCGATCAGGGGAAACCTACCTTTCAATTCTTCGGCCAGTTTGTCAGCTCGATCCGACTCCTTCGTTTTTTCTTGTCGGATTTGTTCGACGGTCTGGCGAAGCTGGTTGAGTTCTGCATCTTGCTCTGCAAGCACAAAAGATAAGAAACGGAAAAATATATGGCCACTTACTGCAAAGCACATTATGTGAAAAAGAATACCCGATTTTAGCTTGGATGCATCCTCCAACTGCTGGCACTTCCGGTCGAGCTGTTCAGTTTTACTATCAAGTTCTCCGTTTTTCTTGCTCAACTGCTCGGACATCTTCTTAAGTTCCTTGGATACAATTGCTAGCTCCTCGGATGTCTTCTTCAGCTGCTCAGATGAAGCCATTAGTCGCTTGGACAGAACCCCATTTTGATGTTCAAGGTCCCGCGAATTCGACTCCGCAAGGTCCCGCTCGTGCTGGGCCCTCTGAATACTTTTCTCCGAAAGACTTAAAGCCACCCAGAGTATCTTATTTTCCTCGGCGAGGGGCTCCATCCTCTTTATCATTTGGTGCCGTTGTTCAGCTGTCCGAGCTATCCCCTGCGGATTAACAATGCAAAAGATAAACCTTGATCTTTCGACAACATTTATCGGTGTTATTGGCGTGGCACTCACCTCGATTTGAGTCATAACTCCGGCGACGGCGGATTTCAACCTCTTTATCTCTCTGGAGGTGTTTTCTTCCTCTACGACTACCACCTCTTCCCCGCGTTTTTGGAGAATTCGGACGGACTGGGGCTTAGGCGCGGCACGCTCGATCTCCACGACCTCGTCCTCCTCCACCGTCGCTTGAGGTACCTTCGGGGGGCTCCGTGGTCGGGCCGCCGCTCCGACCACTCCTGGCACCCCTGCGGGTGACGATGTTTGCTCCTCAGCAGCTGATGGAGTCGCATCTATAACCTCTAGCGCATCAACAATAGCCACAGTTTTCGCTTCCAAGGTAATGACTTTTTCGGTCGAAGCCACGGTTGCGGTCGCCGACGCACCGGTCGTGTGCGCCAACGATTCACCATCACCGGGTCTGCTGGGAGCGGCGGCTGGCCTGTCTACTGTTCGTCCAGTAGCAGGGGACTCCCGGACGGGAGCAGTCGTCGTTTTTTCCTCTGAGGTCACGGGCCTCGGCGTCGCACTGCGTAATGTCAGCTTTTCATAAACAAGGTGAAATTAAAGAACAATATAATTACTCCAAGGCAAATATACTTACGGTTTGGTTTTCCGATTGATTTTCTTGAATCGGCGATGCCTGCCTGACCCCCCAGGCGCGGCCGCTTGGTCGGCCTTGTGGAAGGACTCCTGCACCTCCGCAGCGGGCTGCCGCTCTTCTTGGTGCTCGAAGGCCCCACCCTCTATGCGTTGTTTGGGGATTTCGATAGTTTGCATAGCCAGGGCGTCCACCGTTGCCCGACCATCACTTTCCCCTGCTTGATGCTTGGGAGCGTCATCATCCGCCGGCACCTCCGTCGTGCTCGGCGGAAGTGCTGACTGGTCCTCGTCATCGTCCGACCACTCCAGCACAGCAGTTTGTCGTGGCCGAGCTGCTCGGTCCTCTCCAAGAGAGATGCCTCCTGGTTTGTGTGCATGAGAGCTGTCGGTTTTTCTCCTTTTTTGGACCGGCTCGTCTATTGCCGGTCTCTTCCCACGGACCTTCTCTGAAACTGGGGATGGACTATCCGATGAGGAGCTCAGCTCACCCTCTTCACGCTGCAGTGGCCGCCGGGGATCTACTCCTTTTGGCCAATCGGCTCTCGGCACGTCTGAAAAGTATATTGCCCTATCCTACGAATCAATCTTTTCATAAGTGAGTCAGTCCTATGCTCGGCAATTAATGCCTGATAGATGCGAAGCGAAATGGTTACCTGAGGAGGTGGGTTGGTGCAGTTGAAAGCCTTCGTCCCTTTAGGCTAGCTGAACGAGACATTCGAAGAAAATAGATCCATGGCACGGTCTATCACTTCCTTCTTCGTCAGACGGTCTGTGTTTTCACGGGTACTGTCGTTGTCACCTTTAAAGTCAAATGCCGGGTGGGCCCTCTCTTTGTAGGGTTGGATGCGCCGAACTATGAAACTAGCTGCAACCAGTTCACCCCTAAGCTCCAAGCCTTTACTCAATTCCAAAAGTTCCATTACTTGCTCCATGTCAGCGTTGTTGGGTCTCTCCAACTAGTTACTATGGTTAACCGGGATGTGGTGGACGTCGCAACGAATCAACGGGTGACTTTGTTTGATATAGAACCATCTGGAGTTCCAACCTTTCAGGGAGGTATTCAGCGGAACGTTGATATATTCGCTGGCCATCCCATCCCTGAGCTGCAGGTACACGCCGCTGACCACCTTGGAACCGCTACCCCCCTTCTTCTTCAGACAGAACAAGTGCCTGAAGAGGTTGAAGTGCGGAAGAACACCGAGAAACGCCTTGCAGAAATGGATAAAGATAGAAACATGCAGAATGGTGTTGGGGTGCAGATTATAGAGGCTAATCGCCCAAAACTCCATAAGATCCCTTAGAAAGGGGTGGACAGGAAACCCTAACCCTCGCTAGAAATAATCCTCAAATACTACAGCCTCATCAGTATTTGGTGTCGGGAAGGGCTCACCACTAGCTGGCCGCCATCCAGCAGTAAGATGGTCGGGGAGAACGCCCACCGCCACCATCTTATCGAGATCCGCCGCCGACGTCTTCGACGGCACCCACTCCTCGTCGCGGCTGGCTCCGGTGGCCACTTTCTTCGGCTTTGTGGCTCCTTTTTTCGGCGCCATCTCCTATGGTTTGGCCCTAGGGTTGACGGCGAATGCTCACGATTGGTGCGGAAGGTGAAGCACAGGGATTGCGAAGGCAGGAAGCAGGGTGGCTTGACGGAGGTAGGAGGCGATGTGAGTGGCGGCGCGGTTATAAAGCACTTCCCCCACTCTGCCTTGACTCTGAGGGTTTTTGGGGAACCGTTCCCGCGATCAGCGCTACATCGATTCCTCCTAAATGGTTTAATGGGCCGCAACTTGGGCTATCGCGTCACAGTAGCCCACGCCGCTCATTTATCGCCGCCACTTTCTCCAAATTCTCCGCATTTTAATGAGGCTTAGTAACTGATGTTGTACGGCCAGTACTCCGAATTTCTCGCCGCGATTTGACTTATCCGATATCTATGCCAGAAACACGGGGGCTGGCTACCTGCTCGGACAGTTCACCAATTTCTGAGCCTGGCACCACGTGACTACGTCACCTACTGTCAGGCTCGAGGACTAAGTGGGCACACTTCACCTTGCGGTGAATGTGCTTGTTTTTGTCTCAGGGCTACGCTCGGGGGCTGGCTACCTGCTCAGACGGTTCACCAATTTCTGAGCCCGGCACCACGTGACTACGTCACCTACTGTCAGGCTCGGGGACTAAGTGGGCACACTTCACCTTGTGGTGAATGTACTTGTTTTTCTGAAAGACTCCGAGCATCCAAAGGATAAACTAGGTATCTTTACCATTATTTTTGGATTCTAAGTGGGCACACTTCACTTAACCATGCAGGAATTTTTAATTTTGGATTTGAGCTCCTTACACCCTTATGACAAGCCGTGTTCAGAACATACATCGGTGATGTTGTATGCTGCTCGGTAGTTTCTCACAACTGCTCGGCAACTCCTTATGGTGGTCGGATCATGATTTGGACAGCTCGATTTTGGTTCGCACCTGCTCGGAAAGTCTCAAGACGGCGTTGCACAACGGGTACAAGGCGCTCGGGGACTAGCTGTGGGGGGTCGACCCCGGATACCCACATCAAGTCACATGGGCTATGCCTCTAGGGGCGGCCTAGCCTGCAAGAAGGAGACTTGCGGGGCACGATTCTGCTCGGCGGCCCCCACAAGGCACGGAGAGGATATCCTGAGGATGTTACGAGATCTGATAGGATATGTACGATCCCATGTTTCTTGTAATCTGTTATTACTTTCCGGTTATCTCTCAGATCTAACCGACTTGTAACCTTGCCCCCCAGACTATATAAGGCGGGCAGGGACCCCCTACGAATTCACGGCAAATCATACGATAGCTAATGCAAACCAATAGACCACAGGAGTAAGGTATTACGTCGTACCGATGGCCTGAACCTGTATAACTCATGTGTCTCTGTTGCCTTCTTGTTCTCGATTACACACTCCTCTACCGATCAATCTACCATCGCGGGGTGCCCCTCGGTGGACTGCCGACGATATTCTATCGACAAAGAGGTAGATGCTTTACATAAAAAAATTGTGACACGATTTGCTACACTACATAGGGCATGCTTACCATGATGTTTATGAAAAACCCATGCTCAGATTTTCCTGATAGTAAGCAGGTTGGAATGCCTAAGAGTAAACAACACACCATGTTTACTAATTTAGTTTCTCATTTTTCCCCTTATGTTGGCAAATTTATATCCTTTAATCTTTCTCCTAGGCTGATTGTTTTCCAGCTGCCTTTTGACATAATGTTTCAATCACAATATATCCGATTATTTACTTGCATGATGGATGTTTCAAGCTAGATTGGTCACTTTATCAATGATACCAGCTAATTAGTTTCTTTGGTTACCTGTCCATTATTTACTTACCTGATGGATGTTGTCTTCGGGGGATAGGATAGGACAATGTTGGTAAAATGGTTTTATTGGGTCAGTTTGCTCAGCCCTTACAACAGTGATGATTATGATAGACCCTTAATGTTCTTTTAAATTGTCATGGTTACGAGTGCTGATTTTTACGCCCAAGAAAAAAATGTACCTCAACCTTGTTCCTTTCGCATTTACCTTCTGAGCATTTACCTATACTTCTTTAATTACTTAGACCTTAGTTTTGTGAGCCAGCTTTGTTCATGGTGTCTAGGATGCTTTCTTTTATTATCCTTATCCTTATCTCCTACAACTAAAAAGAACAAAGTGTGGATATTTTTTGGTGCGACATTTGTTTTGGAGCTATTTGTTTTGTTCTCAAGCAGATCGTCCTGCACTTTTCTTTATGCCAGCTTGAAAGAAATACAATATTTCTGAATTGGGGATCTAAGGAATGAAAATTAATCAGCATGGCCTTTTCTTTTTGCTACTTCACATAGATCTATACAATAGTGATGGAGGCAGCACGTTCATTTTAGGCTAGCTGTGTTTACCATGCTTATAGACCTTAGGCAGTGTTTTCCCCCACGTTTTCTCTTGAGCGTGAACTCCTGTTCATCAACCTACTAACCTGTGATTGTTTAGCTTGATCCACCTAGAGGATGTATATTTCAGGTACATCATGTTACTACTAAATTGACCTAACCATGCATGCTTGGTTGTTTCATGAACATGCTTTTACCATCTCAACTATTATATGGAAGAATGAAATGATCAAAGAAAGGACTTGCCCTAGCTTTTGGATTTGTTTTCCTACATGTACTGATTCAGGTTAAGCCATGTGATGGAATTAAAGATGGCAATGGGGACCCGCGACCCGATACTGATGAGTATAGGCCCGATCTTCCGAGAGGTAGCCGGTAAGTTCGATTTGTGGAGATCTCGACGTTGGCGATCCGGCTTCAAATCAGACACGATTCGAACCCTGCAACCGTTACACCACCGCTCCGTTGGTTATCAACCAAGCACAACTTGATTGACCTCGCCAAGAAGGCTTTTCCTGCAAGCGAATCGAAGAGCACAAGCAAGAAGGTAAAACACGCAATCTGAAATTGCAAATATGAATGACGCGAATATCAATAGAGGGTTCAAGAACTCGGTTCCAAAGGACTAATCGACACAGTGGAGGAGATCAAGAACGGGGGCCCTGGATCACTGTAAAAGGATTTGTCACCACAGTTACAATGAACGATTCAGTTTCTCGATGGAAAACTAAACTCTAAACAAAACCCAATTGTGTAGCAGCGGCGGCGGCTGTGTTTATAGTCTAAGACTCGACCTAGGGTTGGGGACGGCCAGGGGTTGGGCGCCCACAACTTGGGCTTAAGGCCCGACACGATACATGGCCAAGTTGGCCCAAACAGGTGACGCAGCACCTTGTCATGGTCACACAGAATGATCCACGGACCTTCTGGAGCTGGGACCAGATCCAAAACGACGGCGTCGTCGTCCCCTTTCCAACGCAACGCATCCAAGAACGGCCCGTTTCGACGTCGTATGAGGAAGTTATGACCGAAACAGTGACGACGTGTCTGCTGAATCCGAGGGTGACGTGGCAGCTGAGTTGGAAATGAATTGCAATTTGGGAAAGACCATGGCGTCGGTGTGTCCAGTATGGCGATGTCCTCATCATCCTCCCCTTCTCGAATTGGAGTCGTCCTCGACTCCATCTTGGCAATGTCCTCATCATCCCC
Source organism: Miscanthus floridulus (assembly GCF_019320115.1). Classification (NCBI taxonomy): domain Eukaryota; kingdom Viridiplantae; phylum Streptophyta; class Magnoliopsida; order Poales; family Poaceae; genus Miscanthus; species Miscanthus floridulus. The sequence continues at coordinate 25,683,797 of NC_089598.1, read as the reverse complement.
TCCTTGTAGAATTGGAGTCGTCCTCGACTCCATCCCATCATCAGCGAACTCCTGCAAAAGATTAGTGACAGCAGGCAATGCACCAGACATAAAAGGTTGACAAAACATAGTATAACATGGTGCATCAGGATTATCACATAACTCAGTAGCAGCAGGAGTTGTAGCAAGAAAAGCACCTCCTTTTAACTTAATCCCATTATTTTTAGCAATGTTTGTTGGAGGTTTATTTTTGATCTCATTAGCATGTTTAATAATATCCATAGGAGACAAAGGCAGCAATGTAATTTTCTTGTCCTTATGTATGATAGTGTATGTATTAGTTCTACCATGGTGTAAAGCATCATTATCAAATTCCCATGGGTGACCTAACAAAATGGAACAAGCTTGCATAGGGACAACATCAAAATCAGCAGTATCATGATAAGAGCCTGTGAAAAAGCTAATGCGTGCTGATTTAGTTACCTTAGTCTTACCACTATTATTGAACCATTGAAGTTTATATGGATACGAATGTTGTCATGTGGTCAACCCAAGCTTGTCAACCAAATCTGAACTCACCAAGTTGTTGCAACTCCCGCTATCAATGATAGTGAGAACACGACAACCCTGCACAATGAGATACATGTGGAACAAATTGTGGCGTTGGATCTTCATCTCTTCTTCATGTCCCACACGTGTACTCAACACACGCTGCACAAGAAGGCTAGGGTAGTCCGCGGCAGCAGCCACGGAGTCAATGGTGATGGTCTCCTTGTCTTGATCGCCCTCGGTGGGATCTGCATCAATGTTAGCAGCAAGGGCTAAATCATCTTCAACATCACTAGCACTTACATATCCATCCTCGGTAGCAATGAAAGCGCGACGACTGGGGCACTCCTTCATGACATGTCCCATGCCTTTGCATCGGTGGCAAATGATTTTAGAGCTGGACGAGGAGGAGCTAGTAGAAGCACCCGGAGTTCCACCTTTCTTCAGCTGTGGAAACTACACATTAGACAATTTACTTACCCCGGAAGAAAATGGAGGTGTAGATGGCTGTGGTGCAACAGGAAGCTTGGGCGTCTCCAGCTCGGAACGCTGCTGAAAATTCCTCCCATTGTTAGACCTAAAAGGCTGGTGTTGTTTGCGTCCCTGTACTTCTCGTTCTGCCTTAATAGCAAGATGATACAATTGGGAAAAATTGCGCCATTCTTTGTAATCAAGTATGTTCTGTATATCATGGTTTAAACCACCAAAAAATCTAGCACTAGCATCATCATCATCTTCATTTATACCACAACGTGCTAAACCAATAAGCAATTCTTGATAGTATGCTTCTACTCCTTTATCACCTTGTTTTAAAGTTTGTAGTTTCAAACGTAAATCACGTTGGTAATAAGGAGGAACAAAACGAGATTTCATACGTTGCTTTAAAACATTCCAAGTTTGAGGCACAGCAGCAGCATTATTAGCATTGCAAAGATCACTCCACCAGAACAAAGCAAAATTAGTAAACTCACTAGTAGCAAGTCTAACTCTATGCTCAGGAGGAACATTATGAGAATCAAATTTTTGTTGAACAGCAAGCTCCCAATCTAAATATGCCTCTGGATCAACATTACCAGCAAAAGGAGGTAGACTAAATTTAATTTTAGCAAAAGGATCATTATTACCATGATTATTACCTCCCATGCCGCGACGATTGAAGTTGAGGTGGCGACGGGCACCACCGTCAGCATATGCATCTTCATCACCAAAAGCATCCGCATCTTCATCATCAGCATGATAAGGCAGAGGGCGTTGCTCAATCTGTTCAATGCGGGTGACCAGATTGTTCACGTTGCGCGTCAGCTCGGTCATAAGATTGCGTTGTTCAGTCATGAACGTTGCAAGCTCGCCCTTGGACACGCACTCATTGAAGTCCGTCGGAGTTCCTGCCATGGTTAGAAGATAGAAAAAGACAACACCAAAGTATTATCCCTATCAACTAAAAGGAAACAAGTGGTGGTGATGGTGGTGAAAGTGGAATGCAAAATCACAAGCGGCTTACCACCGTCTTGCCTGTATTCTTACCAACGCCAAACAGGAGCAAAACCAAAGTGGCGAAGCAATCTGTTGTCGAGCGTGGGTAACAGTTGCAAGATGAACCTGTGCTGACAGAAGAATATGTGGAGCTATGGGTAGGCACACAATATGACAGCAAGGATTAGCAATTAACGAGTGCAGAGTAATGATTGTTCAATCCGGATCCAAAGTACAAGTCACAGGTGCTGGCTAAGACGTGACGAGACGTAGCGCAACAAGGTGAAAACAAAGGACGATCGAAAGAACTCACGGAACAAGCAAATAGCCCGGATTTCGCCTTTTTCCTGAATTTTTCCCTGGATTTTTCCAAAAGGCACTAGTAGGAAACAAAATTTTTTTTTCTTACTATTTTTTTTATACTTTTCTCTGAACAAGGATCACAAAAGATGCAACCACAAAAATTGGCACCTACAACTGAGGTGGGATGTGGTCTACAGAAATTCAGCACGTTCTCTGAAAAGCGTGCAAAAACTTTGACAATTTTTTTTTCTTTATTTTCCTGAATTTTTTTGGCAATTTTGACGAAACCAAACAGGGCGAAGCCAAGTTTGGGTCGGCTCCAAATGGTGTCAAGAAGCTGCTCAAAAAATTTCAGATTTTTCTGATAAACGAGCGAAAAGTTATGCCTGTTTTACCGAAGGTATCTCAAAGTATGTTTTCCGGGAGGCACAACACGGCGGCGGCAGTTAGGGCAAAGCGTCCCTAAACTCTAACACCGATCACAGCAGTAGGTATGCGCCTAATGATGTAAGGAGGGCTGCGATGCAGGCAAAATAAGAGCAGCTAGCAACCTATCTAGGGTTTGCGCGGCGGCGAGAAGTTACACAAGGCGGCTAGCAGGGCAAGTCGAGTAATGTGGTGGCTTCGACTTGTTGTTTGGGAAACGGTGGATGGGATAGCGGCGGAAAACAAAATCACAGCAACGGGCGATTGAACTACGACCACGAACACAATCCTAAACCAGCAACAAGACTCGACCACGGACACAAACTCAACAACACGAATCTGAAACGGAATTGCAAAGGCACAAAGGGTGATAGGACAGCGGAAATTGAAATATTTTTGGGCTTTTTGTGGACTCTAGGTAATGAACAAATATGAATCTAAGGCAAACGAGATTATACCTCGCGGTAAACCTGAAATCTCTGATACCAATTGATGAGTATAGGCCCGATCTTCCGAGAGGTAGCCGGTAAGTTCGATTTGTGAAGATCTCGACGTTGGCGATCCGGCTTCAAATCAGACACGATTCGAACCCTGCAACCGTTACACCACCGCTCCGTTGGTTATCAACCAAGCACAACTTGATTGACCTCGCCAAGAAGGCTTTTCCTGCAAGCGAATCGAAGAGCACAAGCAAGAAGGTAAAACACGCAATCTGAAATTGCAAATATGAATGACGTGAATATCAATAGAGGGTTCAAGAACTCGGTTCCAAAGGACTAATCGACACAGTGGAGGAGATCAAGAACGGGGGCCCTGGATCACTGTAAAAGGATTTGTCACCACAGTTACAATGAACGATTCAGTTTCTCGATGGAAAACTAAACTCTAAACAAAACCCAATTGTGTAGCAGCGGCGGCGGCTGTGTTTATAGTCTAAGACTCGACCTAGGGTTGGGGACGGCCAGGGGTTGGGCGCCCACAACTTGGGCTTAAGGCCCGACACGATACATGGCCAAGTTGGCCCAAACAGGTGACGCAGCACCTTGTCGTGGTCACACAGAATGATCCACGGACCTTCTGGAGCTGGGACCAGATCCAAAACGACGGCGTCGTCGTCCCCTTTCCAACGCATCCAAGAACGGCCCGTTTCGACGTCGTATGAGGAAGTTATGACCGAAACAGTGACGACGTGTCTGCTGAATCCGAGGGTGACGTGGCAGCTGAGTTGGAAACGAATTGCAACTTGGGAAAGACCATGGCGTCGGTGTGTCCAGCATGGCGATGTCCTCATCAGATACCCAACGGGTATTTACTTCATTAGGGTCTAAATATGGACTAAACACACTACCCACGGGTACGTAAACGGATCAAACCCTTCACCCATCGGGTACGCGGGTATGGGTATGTTCCAGCAGTCCCCGTAACCGTTTACCCATGGGTGAAAAATACCCGGCCATCTGAAAGAGATCAATGCTCCGTGGTTAGACTACAGATTCTGAAAAGTAACGCAGGTAGCGAGAAACAAATATGTTTGCCAGTAACCTTGGTCATATTTGGTGCAAAAACCATAGCAATGTTGCGAGCATTCATCTTGTTGTAGCTTTCATTTTCCACCACATCTGCCATGAGATTAATGGCCCATTCAAGCAATGCTGCTTCAACAGGAGGTAGGGTATTTGCAAGATGGCTACACTCTTCTTCAGTGTTGTAGTGCATCACTTGTTCTGGAGTCGATGAGTCCAATACTCTACTTGGAAGTTCCTGAAACCATGTCTATAATCAGTAACTTCTACATTAATCATGACTAATGTAGAGGAGAAACTAAATGGAAAGGAATCTTAATTTGCAGAAGATATTATTATATGCTATTATTTGTCTAATTTTATGTGCTCTGGTTAGTGGTGGTTGCTGTTGAATTGTTGATTTTCATGTACGTGAATAAATTGTTGGTGGGTATGGGTGACCCGACGGGTATGATTTATCCGGCCGGGTATGGGTCTGGGGAAAATTCCCCACCCATGACGGGTATGGGTATTCTGGTGGTACCAAATTTTTATGGCAGGGGTGGGTCTGGGGTGGCCATACCCGATGGGGATTTACCCATTGCCATCCTTAGATGGAATCAAGGCTTCAGACTTAGTCATGTGGTCATGTCTATCCGGTTGGAATATCGATTATAAATTTGTTAGATGCAAATCAAGCTTTCTAGAATAATTCAGTACAAATAGGTACTATCAGTATGCCAACAAACAGTTTTCCTCTTGTGTAAATTGTATTATGTTTTAGTATATTCTATTTTAATCTTTTCAGATTCAGATTCGAACGATTAAAGCTTAGATGGGAGGAGGAGGTGTACGACGAGCCGATGCCATGGAGGCCTACCGCTACATCATCAATGAGCTCAAGGCGTCCGTGCCCATCTGGAAGGAGGTGTACGACGACGACGAGATCTGGAAGGAGAACCGCGAGTTTTACAACTTCTACAGAATTACTAGAATCTTCGGTTGCATATCAGTATCATAATCAGGATAGCTTCTCCTTATAAAACATGATAATACATAAGCACGTGATATCCAGATAATATGGCTAACTGTTGGTTGCTAAATGTGATAGCTTTTAATTGTGACACTCTCTGTCAGTCAAGTGAAAATTAGGTGCAGTTATGGTTTTTGAACATCACTGAATGTTTAGCTACAATTTGAAGAATTTTTAATCCTCTATTTGTTTGTCTTTGCGGGCCCGTAGTTTCACTTGCGTATCATTTGTAAGTTGATCCTATAAACTTTTAGATAAACATATAGACGCTAACTGTCTTCTATTTGATTGTTATTGTTTTTATTTTACCTCATTGGACGTTTTCCACAGGTATGCCTCTGTTAGAGCAATTAAAAAAATTTGCTGTGGATGATCAGCAATGGCTCATGTACTGGGTGTTGTACTCATTTATCACTCTATTCGAGCTCACCTTTGCTCTAGTACTCAAATGGTAAAAACAACAAAGTTTTCTACACAAGTGCATATTTTATCATAGCTTTAGTTTTATGTGCACATTTCATCTTACCTTGATTTCTTTGCTATTGACCATCTCTGGTTTAGTACTGCACTTCATCGTTCATTGCTATAGTGCTCTCTCATGATTTGGCTGATAAGTTTTTTGGATACATCATGAGATGAATGGAAATGCTCATCACAGGCATAACTTTTGCACTTTGCAGGCTTCTTTTCTGGTCTTACACAAAACCGTTTCTCAATTGCTGGTTAGTATTGCCATGGTTTAATGGAGGTGCACATGTATATGAACATTTTGTGAGGCCAATGATTGTAAATCAGCAAGTTTGTGTGCTTCTGGTATATTCCAATGAAGGATGAATCAAGTAGGCATGATGATGTAATTTCAGTTGTACAGAGATACATTGAGCAAAATGGATCAAAAGCGTTTGAGAATCTTGTTAACAAGGTATTATCTGTTTCCTGTTAAATGTACCATTCTCATTTGTGAAAATGGTGGCCACTTGGCACCAGTTAGTTTGCTTGTGCTGTGAGAAGCACAACAAAGTGCCTCTACAGTCTACAGTGATGATGATGGCCTAATGATTAATGGTATTGCAGTGTGTTTTTTTTTCTATGCATACTATGGAATTTTGCAGTAGAGTTGGTGAGACTGCGACGCCACGCTCTCCGTGACTATGTTAATTTCATGAACTTTAGTTCTGGATTAAATGTCACTTTAACGTCAGTATTTAATTTCACAGTATTGTTATCTTATCGTGCGATCCATGTGTTTTTAGTATAAAAGTTTAGTTATTCCGTAGCAACGCACGGGGCAGGCTACCTAGTACGTAAAAGGTGTAGAAAATGGCATGAATGGAGGAGACATAAAATTATAATGACAGATCTACGAATAGATGAATTGTAATGGTATTTTTCAAAACTTAGAGAATTGTAATGACCTCACTAAAAAAACCCAATGAAAAAAGAGAGGTGGTGTGGGGAGGGAGAGGACGTCTAGAGTCGAGTAGAGTGACGAGAGATGTAAGTGCTCACTGAGAGCATCTCCGAGAGTACTCAATATATTTTTTCTAAAACATGATTTTTTTTTCAATTCTTAAAATAATATTAGAAGAAATAAATAAGGTCATCTACAATAGTTTCCTATAATTAGGTCCCAGTATCCTACAACTTTGGTCCCACAGTCCTCTCCGTGGCCTGGGCGGGGCTCTTCGAGCGCTACCGCCATGGGTACGCCGTCCTCCGGTGGGCTTGTCTGCTTTGTGCGTTCGTCGTGGCTGGCACAGAACATCAACGTGGGCACGTTTGACTACCGGTACTGGCTGCTTGCTATGCTCAGCACCATCAACCTGCTCGTCTTCGTTCGAGACGCAGACCACGGGTGCTGTTCAGGTTTGCGGCGGCCTACGCAACTACGACGCGGCCGAGCACCAGCACGAGCAGGCATGGGCGGCCGGGAAGAGCAGGCACGGGCAACTTTGGATTCAATCATTGTCCGAGAAGATGCGGCCCGGCGAGTTCCCCGAGGCCGCTGCGGCGTGCGCCGTCCGGGAGGAGCTCGACGCCCGCGCCCGCGTCCGTATCCTTGGCGGGGACGGCGCGCGTGTGGAGGAGCAGGAGTCCGCGTCCAACCTGGGCCTCGCCGCCCGGTACGTGCTCCACGCGGTCGACGGCCTGCCCGAGGACAGGAGTTCGAGACCAAGGAGACCGGCGAGGACGACGGGGATGCCGGCGCCATCACCGTGAAGCGCCACTACTGGGATTAGATCGACGACGATGGTGACAGTGAGCGCAAGGAGGTTGGGCTGCTCTGCTTCGTCGCCGAGAATTGCTGGACGAACTGCGCAGCGGTCGAGCAGGAGATGTCATGCGGGAACGAGTCGCGGGAAGCAGAAGGCGGAGCGGGGAAACTCCGGACGCGGGCTCGCAGGCCTTGCGTATATTTGTGCGTGTGACGGTGATTTTGCAAATGCGAAAAGATAGGTAAGGGATATAGGGTACCGTTGGAGATGAGTTTTTCTCATTTAAAAAAAAACATGGATAGGGGAGGAGTATGGAGCACTCTTGGAGATGCTCTAAGACTGAAAACAACATGTTCATTATCATATCTCCGTCAACGATTTAAGAGCAACTCCAAACGACTCTATGTATCCTTGCTAATTGTTAGGAATAGAGACTCCGGTGAAAAAAATACCCTCAAATAGCTTCTTATTTGGTTATCCAAATATAACCATCTTCTATTTCAGATTTTTCGCTAGCCAAAGATAGAAAACGAGAATGACTCTTTAGAGTGCACACATGATATAAAAAAGCTGTTGAAGCGCGAAAAGATATAGGAAATAATTTTTATGCAAATGACTCCAAATGATGATTTAGAGAGTGAGATTTATAAAGACTCTTGGAGATGCTCTGAGAGCATGAACTAAAGGCATCCTACAAACCAGGGGACAATATTATTAGTTGAGAAGAGTAAACCTAATGAGAAAAGGTAGTAGCTAGGAAATGGCACTCTATCCATTTTTTCCTAATAAGATAATACTTGGAATGAAAAAGAAGAATGTGATTACTTCCTTCCTCCCAAATTATATGTCATTTTTATATATGTATATTTTGCAACGCATCTAATAATTTATAATAAATCTAAATATATAGTAAAAACTACGTACCTACTCAGTAAACTTTGGATCATACGATCCAACACATGATGCCCCGTTGTTGAATCTTGTATACTAGTCCATCACGCGTGCCTTTACGTGCGCCGACGATTAAACGGAAATCAAACCGTGCAGGTAACGGTGTTTATACCTTAAAATTGATGGGATGCTAAAATCTAGATTTTTCTGTCTTCCACAAATAACGTAGGCTACAATTATACTAATCATCCCGAGACATGAACTTTCTCAAGGTGCCCTAAATGAAGCGGCACTGAGAGGGAAAACCAAAGCTATATTAGATTAAAATATTGCTTTCCCAGACCATAAATATTTTGCAAGCATACATTCAATCATATTTAGGATAATAAAGAAAGGGCAAGTGGAGGAACAGTAAAAAATTAGCATATCTGCAAGGAAGAAGCAGTCGTTAGCGTGTGATTTTCTACTGGGTCAAGGCAGAAGCCGCCGCCATAATTGTAAAGCGCCAAGCCAGGCTAGCACCCTCCCCCATTGTCGCGCGCGCCGGTAAGGGGATAAAGCTCTGTGTGATTAGCCTACAGAAAGCAGTTGGGCGATTAATATTTTTGAGATAAATGCGACACTTCAGATATATAGTGTTAACTGATTGCAAGATGAGAAGTGAATACAGATGAAATTTTGTATAATAGAGAAGGCTTATAATATTCTTAAAACATGGCTGAAAAAAGTGGTCATTCAAACTACGTAACCGCTGTTATTAGGTAAGCAAACAACCAAATGAAATCTGCAAGTAAATGAACATGCATCATACACAGATGGTTGTAGCTGATGGGCATGAAAGAAATACCTGTCAGGTTGAAAGTTTGCATGGAAAGCTGAATCGTTTAGCATGTATACACAGCGTGTACAAAATATACATTCATAGCATCCTGGATCTGTACATGTAGACAGTTCCATGTAAACATAGAGATACAAGACAGATCTACAGGAAGTCAAAACCATGGAAACCGAGAGACGAGCAAGTCGCACGAAGTGCAGCAAAAGCCAAAGCAAAATTGATCAAGGGCATTCCAATTCCAATTCGAAAATGCATTATATCACCATTCATGAGAGGCTGCTTGCACTACCTGGCACATTTCAATTAGGAAAGGCCTCAGAATATGCTCTTTTAACCTAAGAGCCCTATACGTAACAAAAAGATGATGCTTGTGCACATCAATTATCGAAACATGAAATTATCTTTATTTATAAAGAAGTGGTCAACTGAATTTGGAACACATGTACGAGAACTGAAAAAGATACTTCAAAAAAGAAGAAGAGAGGAAAAAAGAGATGTCGCCGGAAACATTATTCTTTATCTTAATACCTATAATCTATAATGATACCATAGGAACGAAGTAGAAATGAAACAAGAACAAACTTCAGATCCAATAAATGACATTTGAATACATAGCAATGAAGAAAAACTTGCAAAGCTACATGTCCTGTGGTATTGAGATAGGATCGGTGTTCTAGGAACGGTGTTTGTTACCATATAAAGTAGCATGAGAACTCAATAGAAGATACCAGCGGCAGCCTGAGGACCGTGTTTGTGCGCTCAAGTGTTGTACTGAAGTAACAACCTAAGGCAGAGGCTGGTTAACTTGCTGTAGTTATTATCTATGCTCAGAATTGAAGATTTTATTCAGCATCCTTCTTTTAAATAAATAAATATATTCAGCATCCTATTAAGTAGGAAATAGGAAGGGGCATGAACAGCAGGAATTGCACAGAACTGAAGCATTACCATGAAAAAAGGAAGAGGTATACATCGTATTGTTTAGAGTCTGAACGCAAAACACAGGTTTTTGACAGGCTAAGATTTAAAAACAACAATATTTCTAACTGGTAAGTAATGTTTGACACCAAAGTAGGTCATTTTCGTGCACTATATTTGGTAAGAAGCAAGCAATCCTTGGTAGCACCCACGCAAGTTTTTAACTGATTAAGCAGTTTATGTATAACATTTTTTTTAGAAAACAACCATATGGCAGTAGGACTGTAAAAAATAAGCTGGAATTGTTAATTGTATAGTGTTCTTGACTCAACCTAGTGCTATAATAAGTTGTAAGGAAGGCATGTCTATTACTAGCTGTAAAAATTACAACATCAAAACCACTGATATGGCAAGAGTAGAGCATGTAACTTATTAATCTGTTTGCAGTGGGAATTTTGAAGGCCGATAAGATAGATTCAGCTACAATTTTGAATACTAGACTATGTAAATGTAGCACTTAATTTACGTGATCCTACCAAGTTGATCATCTATTGCAGACGGAAAAAGTTTTAGGAACCATATCCAGTCTATAGACACAGGCTGATTTTTTTTGTCACACCACAAATACGTGGAATAGGTTAGCAAAGCACATTTACGTTGACAACAACATATTTCAGATAATATATTCATGCATTGACATCTAGCGGGCCATGAGAAGCACCTACATTTGCTATGAATCCTAAATACTCACCAATAGAAGAAGATGTCCAGCAAGGCCAACCGATTGCTTAGACACTGGCAGATAAAATGAAGAGGTAGATGGCGAACTCACGCGAGGCTGGATGCCTATGTCTGTTAGGTACGAATTAGAAATGAGAATCTGTAATGAGAAGGGAAAAGAAGGTCATGTCATGCTATGCTCATAATCAGCATGAGTACAAAGAAAGAAAAGCAGCATTAGTTGGCAGACAAATAATTTCGCAGGGAGGCAAGGCACCATTAGTTTGAAAAATAAAATAAACAACCATCCAACAAAGGACCTGAACACTTAAAATAGTATCAGTTTCATTACCGCTCTGAAACTGATTGGGAATAATAACTAAGAATGTGACGTCGGGAAGCCAAAAAAGCAACATACACAAAGAGAAGGGGGCACTTCATTCACATGAATTCGTACATATTGAGAACCATGGGCGACTCATACATCCTTAGTGAAAAAGGGAACACCTAAATGAATTAACAAACCATCTAGGCATGTAACAAAGGTCCTGAACATTTAAAATAGTACCAGTTTCATTACCCACGGCAACTTTCAGTAAGCAGAACTATTTATGGGTTGGACGTAAAAAAGAAAAGAATGGCAGAAAGGAATATGTGGAGCACTAACCTGCAACAACGAATCTGTTCTACCATCGGCTAACTATCCTGCAAAAACATGGGCCCAAAAAATTGATCACTCGATATCATGTACATAATGTTGGTGTCTTCAGCAACAACAATCCGATATATAAAATATATTGGTAAGTAAGGCTAGCAATTACCTACATGCTTGAGTATGAAAATGAATCACACATTTGATGGCTCAATCAGCAGTATAGAGTATAATAATAAGGGATGACTAGTTCATATTCATTGAAAATGTAGAAAGCCAATTTATCAGTAGTTGTGAGTTTTAAACATTTGGTACTAAACCAATGCATTGCTAGCTTATATATGGATTTGAAATAGAATTTGCAGTTTAGGGAAAATATATCGGACCAATGCGAGGCAAGGTAACAGATAGTGCCTTCTTCCATATCCTGACTTGATACGTAGCTTCATTCCTGCAAAAACATTTGTTACCTTCACTCCAAAATTATGAATCTCGAATTTGTGAGGATTCAGAGGCAGACCATGAAGGCCCTATTTATTTGATAGAGGCAGAAAAATGAAGTTAGCCTGAGGATATTGGATCGCAGGATCAGCACATATTTAATATACCTAGTCAAAACTGAATATGTATGAAATTGAACCTGAATCCACTAATATAAAATACAAATTCACAGTTCGAACCATAAACTAACGATTTTGCAGGATCAGTACATTTCGAAACGGAACCTAAACCCACCCAAATAATATACGAGATCAAACCATGAACTAACCGATTTGATCAACAATTAAATGAACCAATTAAATGAGCGCATCAATACATACCTGATTCGAAGTTATCATCCGTCGACGCCGCACGTAGCGCATGATCAGTACATATTGAATACATGTAGGCGCAATTGCACAGGTATGAAATGAGGCCTGAACCCAGGTGAACAGAACCCAGGTAAACAAAATACAAACTCATAGAAGAAACAATAAACTAATCAAATTGATGAACAACTGAACCAATAGAATGAACGCATCAGTACACACCTGCTCGAAAACAGGCAGCTAGGGTTTCCTATAGCGCCTGTAGCACACGAGCAGACGGAAGCAGAGGGAGAAAGCGTTGAACAAAATACAAACTCATAGAAGAAACAATAAACTAATCAAATTGGTGAACAACTGAACCAATAGAATGAACGCATCAGTACACACCTGCTCGAAAACAGGCAGCTAGGGTTTCCTATAGCGCCTGTAGCACACGAGCAGACGGAGCAAAGGGAGAAAGCATTGACGAGCTCCGCGCGCAGGATGTGGGAGAGGGAGGGGGCTGCCAGGCCCCAACCGCGGCGGCTGCAGGGGGGCCGGCGCCGCCTCGCAGCAGGCGACAGTTCGAGAGGGAAGGGGGAGAGAGAGAAAAGGGCGGGAGAGACGGAGATGAGAGGCAGGCGAGGGAGGGCTACGGAGGAGGAGGATGGTGGCCGCCGTCGTCGCGCCAGCCGCCGACGCGGACGCTGGCGCCCGCCGTGGCCCCCTGCCCGCGTCGGAGAGGGAGAGCGAGAGAGCGAACACGAGAGAGAGGAGGGGAAGAGAAGCTTCGTGAAGGAGAAGCCGAAACTGAGTATATATTTGTTTGGGTGGATTCCGACGAGAAATGGGAGAAGCGAGAAAGAAGCTGAGCAGAAGCCAGAGAAGGTAAGGTGAAGCAGGAGAATCAGCTTCCGGTAAAATTCGATCCAAGAGATCTGTGTCGTCGGCTGAGGAGATCGAACGGTCGAAATAATTTGGGGGCGACGTGGCATGTCGTTCTGGCGGCCAAACCAAGCCGGCTTAACGATAGTAAATTACATCTAGTCCAGTACATATACTCCCACTGTCCCATTCCCACACCACACACTAGCTCTCGCAATCGCGCTTCCCACCACAACCATGGCACCCGTCACGCTCTCACCGCCGCTCCTCCTCCTCGCCATCCTTCTCCTCAGCACCGCCGGCACAACACAATGCCACCACGGTCACAAGAGCCAGCGCCACCAGACCGGTGGAACTAGAATGCCCAAAAAGACCGCCGCGGCAGGAGCCAGCAGCCATCCGGCTGACACCGTCCACCACGCCATCTGCCACACGACGCCGCATCCGGTGTCCTGCCTGACGGCCGTGGCCTCGCACCTTGACGCCGCCGCAGCCGGCGCGAAGATGGCCGAGGCGTCCGCTGTCTCCGTACAGCTCCTCCCGCCGAACGTCCTCTCCGTCTTGCTGGCGTCCCTCCGCGGGGCGGAGTTGGCGCTGTCCTCGCTGTCCCCGGCGCTCTCCGCTCTCTCCGCGCCACCCGCCGCCTCCCCCGCGGGCGGCTCGCTCCGCCGCGGCGCCGCGCAGGACTGCCAGGAGCTCCACGCCGCCACGCTGTCGTCACTCTCGCGCTCCGCCTCGCTGCTCGCGGCGCCCGGCGAGGGCCTCCCGGCCGTGCGCGCGCACCTCGCGGCCGCGCTCACCAACAAGGCCACCTGCCTCGACGGGCTCGCCGGCGCGTCCGGCCCGCGGATCGGCGGACTCCTCTCGTCCCTCGACGACGCCTACGAGCACGTCTCCAACTCGCTCGCCCTCGTCGCCGGGCGCGGCGCCGTGTCTGCTGCCGGCTTCGTGAACGCCGTCGCGAAGACAGTTCACAACCAGCGGCTTCTCCATGACGACGACGACGACGACGACGACAGCGGTGGAGACGACGACATTGACAATGACGGGGATGACAACGGTGGGAACACTGGGCAGCCAAAGGCGACGGTGATCACCGTGGCGAAGGATGGGACGGGGAACTTCCGGACCGTGGGGGAGGCGGTGGCGGCGGCGCCCAACAACAGCGAGACGAGGACGGTGATCCACGTGAAGGCCGGGACGTACGAGGAGAACGTGGAGGTTCCGCCGTACAAGACGAACGTCGCCCTGGTCGGCGAAGGGCGCGACACGACGGTCATCACCGGCAGCCGCAGCGCCGCCGACGACTGGACCACCTTTCGCACGGCTACTTTCGGTAATCTAATTAACTTCAGCACTTCAAAGTTTTAACACGATTTATTTACACGAATCGGATATTCACCTCGTGAGACGTGTTAAGCATCTCTTGGTAGGTGCTACACCAGTAAACCATACAGTTGCAGTGTGTGGTCTGTGGCTGTGTGTCGTCAGACCGGCAGTGACCTTTGTTGTTGCTATCCACCGATGCAATGCACGCCTTGGGCTCGTCCGTGCATGCACTGATGCACACATGGTGGACATGTTAGCATGACGTTCATTGTCTTCAGGCTGTCAGAGACTCAGAGTAGATAACATGAGAGATGTAGGCCTGCTAGTTTTACATGATATATGGTGGGCATGCTATGCTAGGGCCCAGTCTCCGGAGGTTTGACGCAGATATTTGGCCTACTGATCACGTGCATGTCCTCTAGATACTGCTAGCTCTGCAATCTAGCCGTCTCCTTCCGTCGGTTGGCTTAACCGGTGACTAAAATTTATGAGGTGTGTTGGGAGAGTGTTGTATGAGGTGTTTGGATACTAATAAAAAAATAAATTACATAATCCGTCAGTACTCCACGAGGCGAAATTTTTAAGCCTAATTAATCCGTCATTAGCATATGTTTACTGTAGCACAACATTATCAAATCCACGAACTAATTAGGCTTAAAAGATTCGTCTCGTAAATTAGTCATAAACTACGCAATTAGTTTCATAATTAGTCTATATTTAATACTCCATACATATGTCTAAGCATTCGATGGGACAACGACTAAAATTTAGTAGGAGCAACCTAACACCACCTAAGATCCGATACGGGCCATGGACATGCATGCAGAGCTTTATCGCCTTAGACATGGATCATGGCTGTCACGCGTCAGGATATTTGGCTGCTCTTAACCGACTGCCGTCGATCTCATGGCATCTTGCCAATTCGACGACGAGGTGCTCGCTGACAAAACTGCTTCTGCCATCTTATTATCACTATCATGCCAATTCGACAGGAAGAAGCTCGCTGACAAATGAAACAGGTTTTATTTTGGCCATGTCCATGAAGTGCACTGGGGCAGCCGGCAGGACCTATCGAACTGGCAGGCCATGCATGCATGGACTAGTCCAAGATCTCATTTATCGTGCGGTCGTGCCGACCATTATACGAAAAGTTGAATTGTATCTGCAAATGTGCACATGCAGGCGTCTCCGGCGAGGGTTTCCTGGCGCGGGACATCACGTTCCGGAACACGGCGGGCGCGGGCAAGGGTCAGGCGGTGGCGCTGCGCGTGAACGCGGACCTGGCCGCGCTGTACCGCTGCGGCGTGGAGGCCCACCAGGACGCGCTGTACGCGCACTCGTTCCGGCACTTCTACCGCGAGTGCGCCGTGTCCGGCACCGTCGACGTCGTCTTCGGCGACGCGGCGGCCGTGCTGCAGGGCTGCGCGCTCCTCGCCAGGGCGCCCCTGCCGGGCCAGTCCGTCGTGCTCACGGCGCACGGCCGCGCCGACGCCAACGAGGACACCGGAATCGCGCTGCACCACTGCACCGTCTCCGCCGCCAGTGCCGGCCTGCCCGCCGGCACGCGCGTGTTCCTGGGCCGGCCGTGGGGCGCGTACGCGCGCTCCGTGGTCATGGACTCCTACCTGGGCCAGATCGTGGACCGGGAAGGGTGGCTTGAGTGGCCTGGCGCGGAGCCCGGACGCGGGGACACCGTCTACTTCGGCGAGTACGGGAACGACGGGCCGGGGGCCGACACGGAGGGCCGCGTGGACTGGGCTGGAGTGCGGCAGATGGAGTACGACGAGGCGGCCCACTTCGCTGTCGAGAACTTCATCTACGGCGACAAGTGGCTGGGCGCCACCTCCTTCCCCTACGATGACGACGTCTGATCTGATTACATTAAGCCGTGCTCTGCAAATCTCAAGAATGCAGCCGCTAGCCACAAGTGACCGTGTAAACTATGCATACCCATCATCAGTCGTCAGTAAGTTTTGCTCGTGTTTTAACGTGATGAAGAGCTTCTTTGGCTGCATTTGTATCCATTGTAAAGTTGTCACGAGCTGTTCGTGAAACTGTTCTCATTCTCTTCTCGCACTCGGAATATGTAAAGTTGGCCTGCCCTGTTCTGTTTGCAGCTTATGATTCCCTAATGAATCAATGTTTAATGAAATTAAGCATTCAGGATTCAGGAAGGTCCCTTTGTAACGTATGAAAAAATTATTAACCCCAGGGGAGCTGCATACTAATGATGATGTTCTAAGTCCCAATCAGGATTAGTTTTATATATGTTCCCACATAATTTCCTTCGGTTGAGTGGCTAAATAATGGAATCGAGGCAAAATTTGGAGAGCCCAGTCTCTGCTAAAGTCCAAAAAGACTTTCTTCTTGAACCTCATAATCGATGCTGACAAGGTCTGAAAGGACAATGAGATGATCCACTGCCCACTGATGTTTCCAACGATGTCGACATTCACGAAGCCTCCTCCAGCTTCAGGGCTCACATGGCCACATGCCCCAAATGAGAGGGCCCCGTTCGCTTCGCTGAAAAAACAAGCTGAAACACTATTCCGGCTGATTTGTTGTGAGAGAAAAACATTATTCTGACTGAAAAAACAAGCTAAAAAAGACGGATTATAAGAGAAGCGAACAGGGCCTTTCTTTCAGCTATCCAGTTTGTATGTTTCCATGTTGTTGTTGCCGGCTGAAGCTGAATCCTCTCAAACGCATTGGTACAAACACAAGTGAGATTCACAGTCAGATAAGCAACAGAGGTCACATTGTGGCCAGCCGCAACTGTGCACTGCTGCAATCCAATAACTTGTTGCATATGGGGTCCGAATTCAGCCGAGAACATAATGGGGATCAACTTCATGACATGACATGAATTTTCCCAAGTCCTAATGGTGTTTTACTAAAAAAAATGGGCCTAACTTCGCCCTGCGGTACCCTGAACAGATATTCAGATCCCCTTTTCTCACTTTATATGCACATAAAAGTTGTGCTTTAAACAATCTTATCCTTGCAGTAAGTGATTATGTACAAACAAATAAGTCGCCTCAGCAGTACACTGAGAAGAACAATAGCCGTTTCCCCCCCTTTTGTGAAACCCAAAACGCTGAACCGAATATGACGAGCAAATATGAGCAACTAAGTGCAATACCACACATTATTCTTGCATATCATCATTGTACTACACCACTATGCTTACATGATTAGTTCCTTGCTCAGAGCTGCCTCTTCTGGTCACTCCTTAGCTGAAGAACATCGACGTCCTCGAAAACCTGGAGCGTCGCCAGCTGGATGAAATCAGTGACCCGAACCCCCACAGGCCTAAAATTTCAAAATCATAGCACAGCATAAGGAGGATCAGATTTTTTAGATAAGGATAAGGAGGATCAGTTGAACAAGGGTATGCTCATTAGACACCAATCGTTTCTGATCCTTTGCCAACCCAACAAGAATAAAGACGATCCAAGAAATTCAGTTCAGATGCTCACCATGGGAAGGAGGCCTTCTCTGGCAACCGCATCCCAAGCCTCGGGCCTTCGTCGTACCCCTCACAGATCATCTCTCCGTTCTCATCTCTGTAGCATACGATCCCTCTCAACTGGTCCTCAAACACCTATGAATCATCACAAGAACAGATTAGATCGACAGCCTCTATGCATACACCTCCTTGATGATGTACTCCTGCATGTAAATGAAGAACTGCTGCGACACACATACCTGAACCTTCTTGTCTGTCACAGCAGTAAAGGAGAGGCGTGGTGAAGAACTGCTGCCATGAGCAGAGGCCCTGAACCTGAAGGATGACTGCCTTGTGGATGACCTTGGGCAGATCGTGGCCATGGAGGAGGAGGAAGAAGGGTGACGATGGCAAGGGATCCTGGCTTCCATTTTTGGTTTCTGGTGAAAAGCAAAAGGTGTTGTTCACAAAACAACCAAAGGGTGGGCTTCCACTAGTCTGAAAAGAATACATATATAGGAGATGGACATGGCAGAAGCGATCGTGAACCGACTACTACAGCTACAGTTATTGTAAGACTCAAGAATGAAGGTGTTGGTACTTGTAGCACATTATTATTTTGCTGATGAAAGAGTAGTAGTAGCCTAGTAGGGCAGCAATCATATGCAGGAAAGGGCCAAATGTGTCAATCATATTCTTGTTGAAGGTTAGGCTTGGTGCACACCATTACACCAACGACTATAATTGTTGATGTCTACTCCTATGTCTATGTGTTATTGCTGGCCTGTTAATGCCAAAAGAAAATGGCATCCAGAAAAAAGCACATTCAATCCTTTCAAAAATAAAAACGAATTTAGATTTGTTGGGATGCACTTTACTATAAAGTATTATATTATTAATTTTCAGTTATTTGCTATTTTAAGATAATATGTCTTATGATATTATTAGTCAGCGTCATATTAATAGTCTATTATGAAAATTTATATAAATTCATGAGATAAGATTTATATTTTTATATAAATACTTTTATAATCTGTAATTCATATATTGTGAAACTATAAGGATTTTTTGAAATGGATGGTCAAAAATAGTAATATTTGACTTAGGACAAAGCTAATGTGACAAATAAGTAAAAACGGACGGAGGGAGTATAGAACCTTTAGTGCAGTTGTTGACATACTGTTCCTTGGACTCCAATACTTCAACTTCAACTTTGTTTCTGTTTTTTTTTGAAAAGTTGGATTTTAATTGTGGTCTCAAAAGAGTTCACTTAGCATGGTACATTTATTAAATTAGAGTCGAAGTCCAATCATAAGAATGGGGCAATATGCAGCTAATGATGTTTTGTTGCCGCACGCCATCTCTTGCCTCGTTGGGCTCGGTGGGCCCCTCGCAAGCGTTATCACCGCACCTCTTGATGATAATATTCACCCTGTTCATTTGAGCTACTTTTCAGCCATGGAACAATATTTTCCTCTCATAACATTTTAGCATAAGTCAAATTTCAGCATAAGTGAACAGGGTGATTGCTTAATCTAACACCGATGGCTATGTGACTAGGCTTATCTGGTGATGTCGAAGCCTATTTTTTAAAAAAATTACAACATGCATGCTCAGTTACCAATGGGGTAATGGTAAAAAACAGGTGACAATCTTCTTGTCCTTGGGGACTTTTGGCAGGTGCTTATTGCTGTTATTAAAAACCGATGCAGATAATTGATGACATGGTAAAGATTTTTTTACAAGGAACATGGTAAGCGTTGTTTTACTCTATTCTATTTTTTTGTGAAAGATCTTTTAATCATTCTTATAGCTTCATACGATTTCTAATGTTAACTTGTTGATCTATTAAGTTACAATTTGTTGTTCCATTTCATAACTTTGTAAAATGAGTTATAGTCGTCTTTTTACGGATATAAGAGTGTGGCCGTCTCTAGAAGGGAGGATTCCTCCGCATTTACGGGTCGGTTGAAAGGCAAGCTTTACCTTGTTGATTTCAACAAGAGTAAAATCAAGCTAGAGACTTGTTTAGTGGCAAAACTAGCATGAGTTGGTTATGAGGTGGAGGTGGTGGTGGTTGCGCCAGATCGAGAAGGATCCGCCACAAAACAAGAGACGGCCTAGGAAATAAGCTCTCCTTTAATAATTATGGATGTCCGGTTGCATGCTCCTGACAGCGTAGCTGCCTCTAGGCCTAGGAAGTCAAGTCCACTCAGGTCCACTTAGGGCACTCTCAATACAAAAATCACCATAGTTTCTATGAACATTAATTGTACTGCCACTTAAGCGTTTTGCTGACGTGACAAGGTAGTTATTGAAAAGAGAGAGCAAAAATCATAGAAACCAGGTATAAATTAGAAACCATGTCTACACGAGAACCAAGACATGAAGGGATGTGATTGGTAGAGAATGGAGAGAGAATGTATGTGATTGGATAAAAAATTATTCTGCAGAAACTATTCATTGAGACCATGGTTTCTATATGTAGTGTCTATGGAAATTAATATGTATAAAAAGTTTCTAGCATTGGAACTGCCCCTACGCACATGTTTGGCCTCTTGCCCTCTTGGCCCGTCCGCTCTGCTTGGGCTCTGTTGCCGGGCGGTCTGCAGTAGAGGTACCGGCAACAGCAGCTTGGACTTCTTCAGTATCTTCAGAAACTGGTGTAGGCCCATCGTCCGTAATACTAACCTACTGTCATTGGCAATCTAGGTCCTTTAGGACTACGATACACAGAAATTGGCCCTTAAGCACACCGTGAGCTGTTTACATCTATTTGGAAGCAAGTATTACAGAGCCGGTTTCGACTAGGATGTGGTTGCCATTCACCCGGACAGCAGCAATCTGGTGTTCATTGTTGACTACATGGAAAAGGAGCTGATCTCATATGTGGTTTCGGTAGCAAGGAAGTCCGTGTTGTCAAGACACTAACACACTACCCTCTATTGTTTGCTCCTTATGTTCTCTGCTTCTTGGACTTCTTATCGGTGGTGGTGCAGCGTGAAGAGAAACTAATATAATGGAGGGCTGGAGAGGTACGCGTGAAGGACGTCGCCTGGCCTCGGTAGCTCGGCTGGGCACTGGCCACTGGGCAGCCAAGGGCAGTGGCCGGTGATCGCTGCGATCGGGAGGACAGGACAGAGGCTGGCAAAGCGAACCCTGTTGTCGCTGCTGAGCTCTTGTGTCGCCGTTCTAGCATGCACAGGCTTTTGTATTTTCTTATGAAACGATCTATCTGCTTGTGCACCTATGTAAACAAGTTACACTACCAGGACATTCACTAGTACTTTTTTTTTGTTGCAAAGTGTACGTGCCGCACACAAACCATAGCGACTTGGGGCTGGGTAGGGTGTGCTTACAAGAGGAGCATGGACATTCACTAGTACTAGTATCATCTGGTTCTGGCTCTAGCCAAAGTGTTTTCATTATCGGAAACAAAAAATTATCGGAGGTCATGGATGAATAGGATCGACAGGATATATCAGACCAAATTCAAAAAAAATCAAATTATTTTCAAAAAAATTATAGAATTTGACTTGAAACTATTCCCAAGCTATTAAACATAACTTGTTCATAGATAAAAACATTAATAAAATGCGAACTGATCATAGATCAGTTGGTTAGGTTCCTTGTGGTGGAACCTGTCCACCCGGGTTCAAGTATTTTTCTAGGATTTATTTCAGGATTCAATGGCGCTATCTTTCAGTGATAGACGACGTCCCCGTCGACAGCAAGACGCCAGTGGTGACTTCGTGAATCTCGAGATCTGCCGGCTCAGTTCATTCGGAGGTACTAATAGGGGTAGGGTTTGCGTACGTGTGTTCATAGAGGTGAGTGTTTGTGCGTGTTGTGGACGTCTGCGTTGTCCTATGTAATTCTAAAAAAACATAAGAATAAAACATTATGAGTGGGGGATTGTGGCTATGGTGACGGTGCCATGAGCGTGGATGTGGCCGGGGCGACGGACAACGATTGGGATAAGAGTTGGATTTCTAGGATTTTGATAGGCTGGGAGGAGCTATATGCGCTATTGGGCCGTCACTCGAGTGAATTTGGGGCGTATGCGTGGGAGAAGGAAAAACCCAAAAATTTGGTTGATATTCAATTTTATGGGACCTCACGGATAGAACGAAAATTTTGGAGGGCTTTGTTGGTTTGACAAATGCATTCATACACGACGAAGAATCATGGTGTTGTTGTGTGAGCGTACGGACTGGTTGGAACATGTGGCACTCGGGAATTGGACCGTCAACATTTCCAAATCTTTCCCAACTGGACATGGCCGTGGGACAGTCAGTGCGAAGGCCGGCCGTTGGGCCACTGTGCATCTGTGCCATCACTGAATGATGACTGATGACTGCGTGAGGACATCGGACTACGAGAGGGCGCATGTGCTGGATAGATGCATGATGTTGACTATGTCGGCGCCTGATCGGCTTTACCCTATATTCGTCTTGTTTGGTTTTTTTTTTCAGCTGAAACAGTATTTTTCTCTCACAATAATTCAGTCGAAACAGTATTTTTCAGTCAGTTTCAGCCAAGTTTCAGACTAGCCGGAACAAGTGTTTACTTTTTAATCCTACTGTGTGTGTGTTTACTATTTAGATTTGTGTTGTTGCTGCAGAGCCATAGGAAGGAGTCATCCCCCTAGTAGTAATCTCTCTCTGTTTCAAATTATATATAGTTTACTTTGGGTTATTTCTAAGTTAAATTTCTCTAACTTTAATATAATGAAATCTTTAGAAAAAATTATTCATATTTACAAGATCAAACAAAAACGGCATCAAAACACATTTTATGGAGATTGAATAAAATTAGTTTCATGTTTTAGACATTGATGTATTGTTCCTATAAACTTGATTAAAATTTAAAAAAATGGCTCAGAAAGTCAAAGGGAACTATCTATTTTAGAATGGAGGTAGTACTACATAGCGCGCACCATTTGTGTGAACAATCGATGGAGTCAGAAGTTGCGTGGCATTTTTTTTTGTAATTCAGTGTATAACATAGATAGAACTTAGCCTGTTCGTTTGGCTGTGGTCTGTCGTAAATGATCGTAAATTTTTAGCCGGAACAGTATTTTTCTCACACAAACTAGCCAGCAGTACTTTTTCACGAACCAGCAACGATATGAACCAACCAACCGAACAGGCTGTAGAATGACATACTGTTTGAAATTGCAGAAAAGTTACCCTGTCATGTTTGCACCTCATAGTCCTCTCGTCCTATTGAATCTATCTATTACCTTAATACTTAGTAAAAAAACGTTTCACAAAAAAATAGAAAAATATCCCCTAAAAAAAAGAAAAATAGAAGCTTCTATATTAATTTCAAGGTCACGTTAATTAAAGAAAAATAATATTGAAGTACTAGCTATATTTTGATAAATTACCTACCACTATCATTAAAAATAACTAAATTTAGTGTTTAGAGATAAAAGTCAATACAAGAATAATCGATCTAATGTGATGCCGGTGAATGTGACATCTAGTGTGATGCCGCATGCCCGTGAATGTGGCACCTAATTGTTCAATACAGAAAAAAAAAGTCAAAAGAGATAAGAGTCAATACAAGAATAATAGATTTAATGTGATGCCGGTGAATGTGGCACCTAATAATGTGATGTTATGACTAATGAATGATGTGAGTATTGCAAGCCTGTTGTGAATTACTACTGACGAGTCAGGTCTGCTACAGAACTTCATGCCATGTGTTGCACCATGACTCCCATAGCCTACCAAAATATTTATGATAAATGCATATCACGTTTCCACCCTATTTATGGAATTGCTTCCCAAGAGCTTCTCCCTCATGTCCAATTATTCATATCTATTGATCTTGTTGCCAAGATTACATATATGAATATATCGAACTTCGAGTCGACTGGCGGATCTATATACAAGATGAAGCATCATGGTGCTATGTTTGATCAAGTTTCAAGCCACAAACTGCTTGGAATGGGTGGCATTCGGGAATCAAATATAACAGATCTGGAGCCTTCCCTTGCCAAACCTGTTTGTCAGGCTCAGACTGTGCACCTCCTTTGTCGTGGCCTCCCTCTCTTTGCTTGCCCCTACCAGCCTGCCACGAGTGTCTCTACACTGACTCGCTGAGCAACGCTGAGGCCGTGTGCGAGGCATGCGCAACTGGCAACTCTGCGAGCCTGCAACCACGGGTGGCAAGGCACGCCACGCAGATGTTGGCTTGGCCACACAGGAGCAGGGCGGCGCTGACGTCACCACAAGACGAAGACAGCAACCAGAGCTTTAGATTGAGAGATGACTAGCAAGATTAGCTGTATACTTGTGTTGTCAGTCATATTATAGCTTTTTCTACAAGACCTGGATTCAATTCTATGGTGTCCTTGAAAAGTGGCATGACAACAAACCCCACAATCCCGAATTTCAAATGTAAAAAGTTTGAACTAAAAAGTTTTAGATCTCATCGAATACTATAACTTTGGTTTATAGCCACATCCGAGGTCATTTAGAAATTTTTTTTTTTGAATTTAAAGCTCTGAGAACTTATTTGGGGTTTCAAATTACACCCAAGGAAATATGAATTACCTTGGCAGTTTTAAATAACATCCAAGGAAATGAGCAATTACTATACCTTTACTGATTTGTAATAACACTCAAGCTAGTAGTTTAACTCAAAACACATCTCCTTCATTAACTTTCACTAGACATGGATAAGATTTGGAGGATGAGAAATTGATAACGATGATATGAATTTCGACGTGGAGGATGTGGACCTAACCTACCCTCCTCGACGGGTATACTTCCACCCTATTTATACATGCACCTTGTTATCTGTTTCCCGCAATTACGTCTCCAAAGGCTTCGTCCAAGGGTGCTTGTGCAGGATACGATCCATTCTCATTATGGATCATGTCACTAGTTTCATGAGCAAACGTGAAAACTGGAGTCTCTTTTCTATTTGGTATGCGAAGCCAAGCAGATAAAGTGATGTACAGATCAGACAAAATTACTCTATCTGAAGGCTAAACTGCTAGAGCACCTTTGACATTTTTGCAAAGGGTTCATGCTTTTACCACTACTACATAAACCATTTTTAAGGACGCCACTTTATTACCACTACTACATAAGCCTTCTTTTTACATAAATAATTTTCAATAAACGTTTCCAGTGGTTTCAAGATGTGCCCCCTCTAGAAATCCACCTTTAGAGGCGGTTGGTGTTTTCGGCCACACCTAAAAATGCCCTCTACTTTAGATACAGTTGGGAACATGAGCCAACTCTAGAAAGCCGATTTATAAAGGACAGCTAGGTTCCCAACCGTCTCTAGAAAAATGTTGAAATTCTTCTTTTTTTAACATTCAGACGACCTTGGATGGAGAACACTCTGAACTAAAGTTCTAGTGCATCAACAAAATATAAAACTTTGCAGTTGCAAACCTTTTCATTTGAAACCATTTAAGGTCTCAAAAGTTTGATCTATGTTCTTAAATTTTGAAATTCAATTTTTGAAATTTTCAAATGACCTTGGATGGAGAGACATCCTGAGCCCAAAGTTGTAGTGCTAGAGTAGAAGTAAAACTTTACGATTCAAACATTTTTCATTTGAAATCACTTAGGGTCACAAAAGTTTGATTTGAGTTCTCAAATTTTGAATTTAATTTTTTTATTTATCAAATGACTTCGGATGGAAGGGACACTATAAACAAAGTTTTAGTGCTTGACTAGATCTAAAACTTTGCAGTTTAAATTTTTTCATTTGAAATTGTTCAGGGATACAAGAGTGGGCAGGCTCGATTTGAGAGCAAGGTTAGGGCTAACAAGAAAGTATGAGAAAGGTTTAACAAGGACGGATTTTTGGGTCATTGTAGTTACAAATTATAGTTCACCTTTACTATTCCTAGGCAAACTTCTATGACTTTGAACAATTTTTTTTTTAAAAAAAATTAACATTTACACATTCAAATAAAAGCTCAATCAAAACATATTCATGAAAATAATAAAAAGTAATTTGGTGCTTTAATTCATTTTCCTATAAATTTGGTTAAAGCTAAAAAAATGGCTTAGAAAGTCAAAATAAACTATATAATTTGGAAAAGAGAAAGTACTTGATAGCTTCCATCATTTGTCTATAGACGTTAGATAAAGTCAGAAGCTCTTTTTTACATACTTCAATGTATAATGTAGATAGAACTTAGAATGACAATCTGTTTGAAATTGCAGAAAAGTCATCATGCCATGTTTGCACCTCATGGTCCTCTCGTCTTATTCTGAATCTCTCTGTTACCTTAATATCCAGTAAAAGAATTTGTTTCGCAAAAATATATTTAGAAAAAGAGAAGTTTCTACATTAATTTTCAAGCCCTCAAAAGTGCTATCTATACGTTAATGAATTATGCTACAACTGCCACTAAACAAAATTATAAAAATGTTCCTTATATAATTTATATTATCTACATATACCATTATTAAAGGAAAAAATGAAGGAACTACTTTGTGGCACCCCTAAGAATTAAGAGTTCAAAGTCACAATGCCAAGTTTTTTTTTATTCCAAATATAATAAAAAATAAATATTGTTCAATATGAGAGGTTAAGTATAATTAATTAAACACATAAAAATGTCAAAAAAAAAAGATAAGTGTCAGTACTAGAATAATAGTCTAATAAGTTACTGGTGATTCGGTGAATGTGGCGCCTAATATGATGGCGGTTGAATGATGTGAGTGCAGTCAGCTATGTGTCCAAGTCAGTTGTGAATTACTGGCATGACTCAGGTCTGCTCCAGAACTTCTCGCCATGTGTTACACCATGACTCCGTAGACTACCAAAATA
The DNA here is from genome assembly GCF_019320115.1 of Miscanthus floridulus. Lineage (NCBI taxonomy): Eukaryota > Viridiplantae > Streptophyta > Magnoliopsida > Poales > Poaceae > Miscanthus > Miscanthus floridulus. The sequence continues at coordinate 25,657,036 of NC_089598.1, read as the reverse complement.
TGTATGCTATAAATATAAATGCATGTCATATTCCCACCCTATTTATGGACCTTTGCTTCACATGTCCCCTCCCCATCTCTAATTCTCTATTCTTGTTGCCAATATTATTTGATATGTAGAAGGACTTCAGTTCCATCGGCGGATCAATATAAGACTAAGCATCATGTTGTGTGTGATCAAGCAACAAACTGCTTGGAATGAGTGGCACTCAGGAACCATATATGACTGATTCTATGTCTTATCCCATCAATCGTGGGGTGCTTGCCATGTCCTCAATGGATCCGGGAATGGTAGACGACTGGGCATGGTCTCGGGCAGGCCTGGCTTTCTCGTTTCTTCGTTGCCCACGGGCACGTTTTCTACAGTGAGTTAGCAGCAATGACCGCGGTAGCTCGGCGACGTACTCCACGTGAAATGTCCTTGATTGGTAGCCGGTACGTATGATTTGAAGAAGAATATACTGCTGTAACTTCATATGCTTGATTGGAACATTATAGTTATCTTGTTCAGCTGCTGTGACTCCCCTCTTTTGTTTTGTGCTTGAATTTGATGGAACTACAATGACCCCATAGTTGGAACGCAAAAGTGGTTTTCCCCACCGAAGATGAACCTTTAACTGTGCAATAATTCCACATTCCCGGAAAGAATGTATTTTTTCTCCTCCAGAGAAAAACAAAACTTTGGATGACTAGATGTTGAGTTGCTGCAGAGCTTAGAAAGTACCTATAATATATATGCCAAAGTACAGAAGATGAGGGTTTGTATACAACTATGCCACTCTATCTCTTGTGTCTATTCATCATCTTGAAGATTAAGTTCTTGAGAACGATTTCACAACAGTAGCACACTGTCGCGAAACATGTCCCTCAATTTTGAGCATAAAACAAAGGAACTCAAGTGGAAAAAAACAGACTGCGTTGTTGGATTTCAGAGCAATGCATTAGCCATCAAATTTAAAATCAAAATTGGTATTCGATCAGCTATTTGTAAATGTTCATAACACTGACCAAAAGTACAGAATAAAGTAATATAAAATTGGCCAAAAGCAAGACTACTGCAGCATATTTTCACCAAACCACTTCACTGGAAAACAGATACCACTTTGCTGAAATTAACAAAAACTAGTCATCAACCATTGCTTCTGCACAAGCTAGTAATTAATCTTAAGAAAAATAAGTGTTGGACATTCATGGATACATTTAGGATATGATGCTAACCAAAATTACTTATATAATTTGCACTCCAATATATTCGTACTCTACCGCTAGTACTCATTTGGATACTTTCTTTTTTCCAAATCGCTGTTCAGTTGTAATGGACTTCAGTTGCCCAGTACTCTATATAATTTATCATCATTATTCGTAGTTTTATACTTTGCATTGTACCTCCACGTGCATTTGACATTGTACCTCAATTGTACATTTTGCATGCAGAATGCGGTCCATTCTCATGCTGGCCGATATCACTAGTCTCCTGATTTTCCGCCACCGGCAAAAATAATAGGCAACCGACAGACAGAAAAATATACATTTATCCTGTCGGTACATGAAACCGACATAAATATAACGTGTACACAGGAAATTTGTTAAATTTTCTATCGGTACGGATGTTTCTTTGTCGGTTGTTTTGTATACACACAGAAAAATTACGTGCAAAATTAGTCCACCAAATTCTCCCGCCTGTGGCACCAAGATTGCCGCCACGTTCTCCTGCCAATTGGACCCAGGTTGTGTGCGAAAAAGAAAACTCAAATCCACTCGCGCGCAAAGTTTCCGGTCACCATAAGTCGCGGACGTGCTGTGTCGAGAAGGCCCCGCCAGCCAGAGAAAGAGTAATAAAAAATAATAAAACACTCCGCAAAGAAAAAAAATAAAAAAAATCCTAAAAGATAATGACTTCCCCCTTCTCCGACTCGCTACAAGCTTGCGCTTCTACAGGTCCCGGATCCCCGGATCCACCAGAACTGATAACGTATAAGGTTTTTGGGCCTTCTCAACCCAAAAGACTAGCCTTGTGGGGTTCTCCCGCCTTATATGTTGTGCTCCCACGCCATTGCTACACGATGTGAGACTGAACCCCAACAATCTTCCCTTAGTCACACATCGGGGTGCCCTCACCATATGTGACGCTCGAGATTTTTTATCGGGTTTAACTTTTTTTACCATGGGCTCACAATACCAATTGTTGGAACCAGTGGTGACCACCGAGTTCTCAATCTCAGAGCTGGTTTGCAGCCGGCCCGGCTTGTTACGAGCTTGTGCTCCCACAGGCCCTAGGTCCGCCGGAGCTGACAACATATAAGGCCTTTGGGTCTTACTCAACCCAAAAGACTAGCCTTTTAGGTAGAGTTCTCCTGCCTCATATGTTGTGCTCCCCCACCATCGCTACACGATGTGGGAGCGTAGGCTCGTAACGAGCCGAGCCGGCTGCCAGTCAGCTCAAGATCGAGAACTCAGTGGTCACCACCGGTTTCAACAATTGGTATCGTGAGCCCATGGTCGAAAATGCTAAACCTGATAAAAAAATCTCGAGCGTCACATATGGCGGGGGAGATTATTGAGGTTTAGTCCCACATCGTGTAGCGATGGTGGAGAAGCACAATATATAAGGCGGGAGAATCCCCACCTATAAGGCTAATCTTCTGGGTTGGGAAGGCCGAAAGGCCTTATATGTTGTCAGCTCCGGTTGACCTGGGACCTGTGGTAGCGTAACGAGTCAGGCCAGCTCCAAGATCGAGAACTTGGTGGTCACCACCGGTCCAATATTTTTTGCACCGACAGAAAAATGTCGCTCTATTGTTGTCGGTGTTTTAATTGATTTCCTAATTTTCCTGTCGGTTATCAGCATTTCTCTACCGGTTTCGCACCGGGTGAAAACAGTTTTCGTTGCCCTATCTTCATGGCTACTCAACTCGAACAAGCAACTAATAAGTAGAATGATATCTCGTCTTCTCTCTTTCGTGTATATATATGCAAATAAACTGAGGCATGATGTACAGGTACGATGAAATAACTCAACCCTGGGTTTCTGCAAGGGAGGCTGGTTTAGATGGGCCCATGTATTTCATCAACCAAAATGTATCGAGTACCGCCACACCAGTGGCCAGCTAGACCTGCTGCTAATAAAAGCTTTTTCTTATTTTTTGCATGTGCTGCATCATGAATCCATAGCCATAGCTCTAACCCTAACAGTTGTAAGTGCTTAATATTGCACACTTCCACCCTATTTATACATGCACCTAGTAGCTCTTTATTTGTCTCCACAAGCTTCTCTGCTCAATCTCTTGTTGTTTTGAGATTTTCCAAAGGCTTCCGTCGTGCCATTCATGATGGGAATGCATGTTTTTCGCACATCGACCTCCCAGTTCCGGAGCTTTCTACCGGTGGATCTAGACCGTGTGATGACTGATGAACCTACGAGAGATGCTTTGGAATGTGCGGCGTTGGGAAGTCAGATGTACCCATGAGAGCTGCTTTGGAACGTCGCACTAGCAAAACCTGCAGCTCACAGCTACGGGCCTACACGGGGACGAATGCCTGTGCAGCACACCTAAGTAACGAGCAGTCACTTTCTTTGAAAGTTGGATTTTAGCGTAGCGTGCACCAATTTCACTGTACAAGCCCGTCAGTCAGCAGGTTCTTATCTTTTAGCATTGTGTTATTTGAGTGAATCTATTGTTGAGTTAGAACCTAGATTCCTAGAATAATACTAGTTCAAGAAAAGTTAGAACCTAAGAATGAGTGAATGACTGCTTTGTTCGGAATTGCAAGAAAAGTAATCATGCCCAGCTGACTAGAGGAGTCTGCTCCTCTTGTTCCGAGTTTCTTGTTTCTGCAAAAATTGAATTGCTTGCTTTTGAAATCCTTCTTCCAACGTTGTGCTTTTTGAAATACAAAAGCAGGGTGTAACACCTAAAATTTGTAGTTTTAAAAATAGAATTAAAATGCTTTAATTATGAATTTTTGTGCTCATGAAATATAAAAAAATAATATTTTTTATTAAATTAAAATTCATCATAAGGTAGCAACATGGGTGTGCATACATGTGCCATATTATTTTTGTATTGAGTGGTATGATTCAAAATTCAAAACAGAAATTCAAAACTCATTTGAAAATGGTTTGAAAAGAAAGGAAAAAGAAAAAGAAAATGGAAATCCTCCCTCCTCTCTCTTTTGGCCCGGTGGTTGCTCAGCCCGGCCTGCTCTTCTTTCTCTCAGCCCAGCTCGGTTTCTCTTCCACTCCCTTCCTTTCCCCGCTCAGCCTAGCCCGGTCTGTTTCTCTTTCCCTTCTCTCCTCGTAGCGGGCCGGCCCAGCCTGCCGATTGGCGCAGCGCCGCCTCCCTCTCTGTTTCACTGACTAGCCGGCCCTATGCCTTTCTTCCACTGACCGGTGGGACCCACTGGTCAGCGCCATCTCCTACCTCTTGTCCCCAACAGGGACTCTGCTCCTACCGGCCGCCGCCGATCCCGCGTATCCTGGAATTTGGCGTGTTCCCCACGCAATCGACCCTATAAAACCTGAGCTCGAGTTCTCGCCGCCCCCAGCTAACCCTAGCGCAGCTGCCCTAGCCCTAGCCTCGCGTCGTAGTCTCGGTTTTGGAACTCGCCGACTCGAGGTCGAAGTCGCCATCGTCGCGTCCGCCATTGGAAGCCCCCGCGTCGTATCCGTGCCTTTGCCGCCCTTCATTACAGGGTGAATAACCTTTCTAGCCCATCCCTTTGCTCTCGGTCGCTCTTTAAGCCCCGCTGACCCTCGCCGGACTTCACAGGAAACAGCCGCCCGCCTCGTCGAGCCCCATGCCAGCCCTATTTCCTCTCCGCCACCGAGGAAACCCTAGGTGAGGTCGTCGTTCCCCGCTATTTCTCCCCATGCCTTTATTTTGCGCATCCGAGGCCCGTAGCACTCGATCACCCTACGCCGGCGAGCTTTTCGGCCATGGCGCCACCGTGACCCCTGCCCTGGCCACTATTCCGGCAGGCATCCTCTCTCTCTCTCCCTACTTCTAATCTCGGCCATATAGATCTAATCCGACGGCCGAGATTAGAATATACCCCTTCGCCTGTCGTTTTGCAAAAAAGGTCCTTATAATTATTTGGATCTTAACCCGCCGTCCCTGCAACTTTGTTAAAGAGCCCCTGTATTTCTTCATTTTCATGGCCGCAGTCCCTGGCTCGGTTTAAAAATCTGATTTTATTTATTTAAATTCAAAAATAACATTTCATCTATTTACAAAATTGCCACTACCTTCTGTAGGCCATAAAATCTCCGTTTTAACTTCGATTCGATCCGTTCAAGTTGTGTTAGGTTCGTAATTGAGTAATCTACATGTTCATACTACTGTTAAGTATGTTTTCAACTTTTAAAATTCTAGGTTAGATTTAATATATTATTTTACTAAAGGAAATCTTGTTTAATTCTTAACTTCTTCGCTTTAGCTCCGATTTTCGTGATCTTCGCATCTGTGTGTTCATAGCAAGACGTAGATTCATTTTACCAACTTTTCATCTTGACTTTATGCTGATTGGTGTACTATTCTAATCTATAGCTTTTGTTTGCTATGCATGATTGCTTCTCGATGCTTGTATGTTGCTGTGATTATCGAGTATAGACGGTGAGAAATTCATGGGTGAACAAAAGTACTACTTTGACGAGAAGGATCAGTAGGAGCATTTTGTTAAGGCAAGTATAGCATGGGATTATCTTTGTTTCCTATCAGCTTTAATATATTTAATTCATGTTGCATGTGTCACCTTGATAGGGATTCCCTAGAATTATACATATACCTTGTCTCCTATAAGATATGCATTGGGTAGCTTTGTTAGTGCTCAATTAAACCATGATCTTGTAACTTGACTAATGGTATATGCAATAAACATTAAAACATGACTTTTTAGCAACATGGAAATAGGGGGCTGGAGTATTTAACTACTTTCTAAATGCTTCAGATTCCTCTCCCTAAGGACTTATCTGTAAGTGATCATCCGGGACTTACAATACAGCTGTGAGGGCTACATGGCTCTGGCTTTAGCTCAGTACAAGGACCTTTTCTAGCTTGTTAAAGGTTACCTTTATGGCGCAAGAGGGTGTGTTTTGAGTTGGATATAGTGCGGCCTCTGTCCATCAGTGTATAGGTTACGCGTCATTGTGCCTGTCGGAAGGGGAGCCCTACATTCGCAGGGCACAGAAACCTAGCGGCCATAATTTATTAGACGAACATTTGAAAGGCTTCATAGTGAACCCTGCCTGCTCACCTTGGAAGTGTTTTGGGAGTTATAAACCTGGGCATATGGGTATCACTACTCATAGTGAAAGTGTACAACCTCTGCAGTGTAAAACTGGTATATCAGCCATGCTCACAATCACGAGCGGCCTTGGAACATTTATGAAATAGATGATCACTAAGAATTATCTATTTATGCTATTCATTATTCATGTTTACATTGATCATGTGTTTTCTTTGGGATTGAAACAACTTATTGCTACTCTTATACTAAAATTGTGACAATTAAAAGCTAAATGTTGTTGAACCCGTGTCAAGCCTTTTGAGCCTCATGAATCCCATGTTACACTTGTTGAGTATGACACGTACTTACGCTTGTTTATTTTCATTATTTGAAAAAAATTCCAGATGGGTAACAGATGGCTATGGTAATGACGACTTTCCTGAGGATTACTAGACTTGTGGTCAACCAGTTGACGTCCCTGTGATATGGAGCTTCCGCGAGAGACTTTTCTTTATACTTCCGCTATATTTATGTAAAGACTATGTCTTATTATTCGTGATGTAATAAACACTTGTGATGGCACTATTTATAATTTGTCGGCTTATGTGTGTGACTGATCTCTGGACGCACATAAGATCATGCATCCCATTTTATCCTTAAAATCGGGTGTGACAGATTGGTATCAGAGCCGTGTTGACTGTAGCACGCAAGTCTAGTTAGCAATGGTCGTTTTTGCTTCTTTTGCTTCACTCATTTCATGTTTCCATCTCACCCTTGTTATTTGCTAAAGTTTTATGCTTCTTTTGCCTCACTATGTTATGAAAATTTTTGCTTCTATTCTAACTAAATCTAATTCTGTAGATGCCTCGTTCCAACAAGACCGCCCACATTAGCTATAGAGGACCATGCTTCACTGAAGGAAATCATCCCCTAGGTGTGGGGTGGTCCATGGAGTTCTACTTCAAGCATGGGGATGACACGACCTACTTCCATTCCCTACTCATGACAGTGCTTGTATGCTACTACTCCGACTTGTGTCCCGCTGTGCAATATTGTTGCACCGAGTACCGGCACCCCCATGAAGCTACATACTGGAAGACAGACTTGTTTGTCACTAGTTGGGATGAAGCTAGGAAGGCTCATAGGGTGGAAACCAGTCACACTCACCTGGTGAGTCATGCCACTATGGAGGAAAGTATGGAGGATGCAGCCTATGAAGCTTGTATGATATATCGTGCCCGATGATTTGAGAAAATGAAGGAAGATCCATTCATGTTTCTTCCTCATTGTGACCGTAAAAAAGAAGGATGGGAGATGATGGAGCCTCAAGGTCTTGATACGACTACAAAGGCAATGGTCCGTTTTGCTAGGGAGATACTCCAGAAGAATGATGTCCTTAAGGAAGAATTGGAAAAGGAAAAGAAGGCTCGCAAACGAGTTGCAAGGCAGCTTGATGAGTATAGGACCCAGCTCAAGATGCCCCAGATCTATGAGAAGCTACCCAGAGTTCGTCACCATAGGAGTTTAGAGTCCCTTATGTAATAAAGACGTTAGTAGCACGGGTCAAGTTGAGTCAAGTCGAGTCAAATAGTGTGGTGTGAACTTTGGTGTGCCTAGTTGATTTATTATTATGTTTATGTGTGAGTTGGATTTTTATAATGAGTTCTGGAACTTTGTAGGCATGTCCGCAAGTTCCATAGTTAAGAATATTAAAGTTTGAGTCAATAAATAAATAGTTGGGTTTGGTACATCTTGTTCTCTTGGATCTATTTATCAGAACAGTCTGCCCTTATCTCAATGCCAATCTAAATATACTTGACCAAAAATTATGAAACTTTTATGGAAACAACTAGAGTTAAGTATCTTTCTAATGCCTCTGGAATCACCCCTATACCTGATCTGGTTTGTGGGATATGACTGTTTCAATTTGAAGTTTCTGCGTAGTCTGAAATCTAGGACAGTTTCGGTTGTATTCTGTTTTTGAGTAACCTAACGACAGAATCTAGGCATGTGTTCTGGATAAAAGTTGCAGATAATTTCTTAATCTTTCCAACCATGTAAAGCATGCCTCCTTTGGACATCTGGAACTCGAGATATGACCGTTTTATTGAGCTGCTGATGTTGGAACTCGTCTAGAAAATTTTCAGAATGTATTCTATATCTCTATAAGTGTCTATAATTTGGAAATCTCTAAATTTTGAATATTTGTGTTGGATGTCAGATGTCTGGTAGAGGAAGAGGCCGAGGTCGTTGATGTGTTACCCCACATCCACCACCACCACCACCACCGCCACCTACTATTGATCAGCTTTTGACGGTATAGACACAGATTATGTAAGCTCTGGTGCAGAATCAGCAGAATCAACCAATTAGTGGAGCACCGCGTGACAAGCGTGGTGAATTCTTGAAGGGTCGCCCCCGGTGTTTTCTCATGCCACTGATCTATTGGAAGCAGATGAATGGCTTCGTGCAGTGGAAAAGCAACTCAATATAGTGCAGTGCGATGACCAACATAAGGTGTACGCGTCGGGACAACTCTAGGGAGAAGCTCGAGATTGGTGGGAGGTATTCGAGTATGGACGTCCCACTAATGGTCCTCTTGTCACCGGGCAGGAGTTTAGAGAGAACTTTAGATCCTACCACATACTGGAAGGATTGATAGAGCTCAAGCAAGAGGAATTCAGAGTTCTGAAACAAGAATCTATGCCTGTAGCTGAGTATCATGACAAATTTGCTCAGTTGTCATGTTACGCTTCGAATGAGGTGGTTGTTGATGCTGATAAGCAACGCTGCTTTCTCAAGGGTCTGTATGACGGTCTGCAACTCTAGCTTATGTCCAATACATACCCTAATTTTTAGACGCTGGTGAATCACGCTAGTGTTATTGATAATAAGCGCAAAGAGATGGAGGCCAAGAAGAGGAGGCTTCAGGGGCAGGCCTCTGGAAGCAATACCCGTCCGCGCACCAATCCTCAGTAAGGCTTCTAGCAGAGATACCAAGGACCACCCAATCAGGGGAATCATGGTTAGTACCCTCAGCGCAACCCGAACCAGCAACGTCCATCATACCCGCAGTAGAATGGCAATCAACGTCCCCAGTAGTAGTGTGGTCAGTAGACACCACGACAGGGAGCGCCTAACAACACTCTCATGAAGACTAGTGCCCCTAGCACTCCCAACAAGTGTTTCTGCTGTGGAAAAGAGGGTCATCTGTTGTATAACTACCCCGGAGAAGTCCAAGCAGCAAACCCCTCAGAGGCAGAATAGTAACCAGAAGCCACCGCATTATGGGAAGGTGAATCATGTGTCTGTAGAGACAGCGCTTGTGGAACCAGAAGTCATGCTCGGTACGTTTGATGTTAATTCCACCCCTGCCACTGTTCTTTTTTATTTTGGAGCTTTGCATTCTTTCATATCACAAGCATTTGTTAGAACGCATAGCATACCCTTATGTGCCATGAAAGATCCTATACTAGTAAACTCACTAGGAGGTAGTATGCAAGCTTCTTATCGTTGTCTCTCGACTAGTCTATCCTTAAGGAGGGTAGAGTTTAAAGTGACCCCTTTGTGTTGAGAACAGCGGGAATTGATCTTATTTTGGGTATGGATTGGATGATGCAACAACAAGTAGTGATTCAGTGTAAAGAAAAGGCAGTAGCTTTGACAACACCAAAGGGAGACGGAATTAGTGTTGAGGTTGTAGTGCGAGCACAATAGACAGCCATAGTGAACCAGCTTGATGATTGCGCCAACAAAGAGGACCCAGTAGTGGATGAGTTTCCAGATGTGTTTCCTGATAACTTGCCAGGTATGCCACCTGACCATGATATTGAGTTTATTATTGAATTATTACCTAGAACTACACCTATAGCTAAGCGTCCATATAGAATGGGGGTTAATGAACTAGAGGAACTTAATAAGCAAATAAAGGAGTTATAGGAGAAAGGTTTTATTCATCCTAATTTGTCACCTTGGGGAGCATCGGTTATATTTGTTAACAAGAAGGATGGTACCCAGAGGATGTGTGTTGATTATCGGTCACTCAATGAGGTTACTATCAAGAACAAGTACCCGCTACCTAGAATTGATGACTTATTTGATCAGTTGAGAGGTGCTTGTGTTTTCTCTAAGATTGATCTCCATTCTGGTTATCATCAGTTGAAGATTCATGCAACTGACATACCCAAGATAGCTTTTACTACAAGGTATGATTTGTATGAGTACATCGTTATGTCCTTTGGTTTGACCAATGCACTTGCATATTTTATGTACTTGATGAATAAGGTGTTCATGGAGTTTTTGGATAAGTTTGTGGTGGTATTTATCGATGATATATTGGTATTCTCCAAAACAAAAGAAGAGCATGCTGAACATCTAAGGTTTGTCTTGCAGAAGCTTAGGGAACACAAGTTGCATGCTAAGCAAAGCAAGTGTGAGTTTTGGTTGAAGGAAGTTTCTTTCCTAGGCCATGTCATCTCTGATGGTGGAATAGCAGTAGATCCAAGCAAGGTGAGAGATGTATTGAATTGGAAACCACCAACCGATGTGGGGGAGATTCATAGTTTCTTGGGATTGGCTGAATACTACAGAAGATTCATAGAAGGGTTTTCCAAACTTGCCAAGCCTATGACAGCTTTGTTGGAGAAAAATGTTAAGTTTGTGTGGTCCGAGAAGTGCCAGGCTAACTTTGAGGAATTGAAGAAGAGGTTGACTACCGCCCCAATATTGGTTTTGCCAGATTTGAGCAAGAACTTTTCTATCTATTGTGATGCATCTTGTCAAGGTCTCGGATATGTTCTTATGCAAGAAGGAAGAGTAGTGGCCTATGCATCCCGACAGTTGAGAAAGCATGAGCTAAACTATCCTACTCATGATTTGGAATTAGCAATAGTGGTTCATGCTATGAAAATATGGAGACACTATCTTATTGGGCATAAGAGTGACATCTATACTGATCACAAGAGTCTAAAGTACATTTTCACTCAGACGGATCTAAATATGAGACAACATCGACGGTTAGAGTTGATTAAAGATTATGATCTGGAGGTACACTATCATCCTAGAAAGGCAAATGTTGTTACCGATGCTCTTAGCAGGAAGAGTTATGCCAAGGAGGTGTAAGTGGCAGCTATGTCAAGTGAGTTGTGTGCTGAATTTGAGCAACTAAATTTGGGCTTTGTCACTAATACAGTAGAGTTGGTGATAGAGCCTACATTAGAGCAAGAAATACGTAAGGGCCAGTTACTAGATGCGAAGTTGAAAGAGATAGCGGGAAACATAGTGATTGGCAAGGCACCAGGTTTTTGTATGGATGATAACGAAACTCTGTGGTTTGGGAAAAGACTATGTGTACCTGAGAATAAGGCTATACGAGATGTGATTTTTCATGAGGCACATGAGTCTACTTACTCTATTCATCCCGAAAGTACCAAGATGCACTTGGATTTGAAAGAGAAGTATTGGTGGTACGGACTGAAGAGAGATGTTGTTGAGTATGTTGCTATATGTGATACCTATCAAAGAGTCAAAGCTAAACACCAAAGACCTATAGGATTATTACAACCAATGAAGATACCTAAGTGGAAGTGAGAGGAGGTTGGTATGGATTTTATTGTGGGGTTACCACGCACCCAGAGAGGTTATGACTCAATTTAGGTGATAGTGGATCGGTTAACTAAAGTGGCTCACTTCTTACCGGTCAAGACCACCTATACTGGACCCCAATTGGTTGCATTATATATGGAAAGAATAGTATGTTTGCATGGTGTTCTAAAGAAGATTGTGTCTAACATAGGTACTCAATTCACGTCACACTTTTGGCAAACAGTACATACCTCATTGGGAACAAAGTTGAATTTCAGTACAACATATCATCCTCAGACAGATGGACAAACTGAGCGGATTAATCAGATATTAGAGGACATTGTAAGGAAAATGGACCCTAGGCCCATTTACTTTGGATTTTGGTGTTTGATGACCAACACAACCAAATTGGACTAATGAATTTGCAAGTGACTGTTTTGTAGTTCAATAGGGTGCAAGATATGACTTGGACAAAGGCAACATGACGATCCGATGATCAACACCATAAGTAAGACCTTAGAAGCACAAGAGAAGACCCAAGATATCAAGTAAAGTCCAAGCATGAAGATAGGAACCAAGCCGTATGCAAGATCGCGAAGAAACGAGCTCACAGAAGTGACCAGACGCTGGACCAGACGCTGGAGAAAAGTGACCGGACGCTCCGATCAAGAGGCTTAGCAAACAGGCGTCAGCAACAGCGATCGGACGCTGGACCAGACGCTGGTGGCAAAATCGACTGGAAGCAGGACAACAGAGTCCGGTCGAGTACAGAGAGGTTCCAGAGCGACGAACTTGCGACCGGACGTGTCTGGTGGCAATTAAAAGTTGAATGTTGTTGAACCCATGTCAAGCCTTTTGAGCCTCATGAACCCCATGTTACACTTGTTGAGTACAACACATACTTACGCTTGTTTATTTTCATTGTTTGGATAAAAATTTTAGATGGGTAACAGATGGCTATGGTAATGATGACTTTCCTGAGGATTACTAGACTTGTGGTCAACCAGTTGACGTCCCTATGATATGGAGCTTCCGCGAGAGACTTTTCTTTATACTTCCGCTATATTTATGTAAAGACTATGTCTTATTATTCATGATGTAATAAGCACTTATGATGGTACTATTTATAATTTATCGGCTTATGTGTGTGACTGATCTCTGGGCGCATATAAGATCATGCATCCCATTTTATTCTTAAAATCGGGTGTGACACAGGGGAAACCTTCCTCCTAAAAAAAAGAAATCCTCCTTCCAAATAAAGAATTGGAGTGGTTTAACTATGGTGTTTGCTGTGCGGTGTCTATAAAGTCTGCCTAGTCTTTGCTAATGACTGAAAGACTATCTTCTTTATTATGATGATATAATTGGTGGTGCCAACAAGGTATGAAAGGATTGAGATGGTTCATTGCAAGCGTCTTCAATGATGTGGGCATTTCCATGGTTCAGCGATGTTATTTCCGACAGATCGGTGGGCAGTGTTATTCATGGTCAAGTCAAATGAGGGGATGGGCAACATGAGGATCCACAACTCCGATTCTGCATGCATGTACATGTGCATGTGCGAGCCAAAAAAATAAGGTGGTTCTGTTTATACATAAGTAAACCATTTCATTTGATCATGCTTACATGATCTGTTCGAAGTTCAGAGCAGGCTCTTCTGATCACCCTTGAGCTAAAGAACATCAGCATCCTGTTAGATTGATATCTAATCCTAACTGGACCCAATGGCCTAGTTGGGCCTTTAATTCACGCCCTGATCGGGGGCACCTAGCCCACCATGGCTAGAGGGCCCCTGTCACACTGCGCTATAAAAGGAGGTGAGGGCCGACGGCTCTTATCACTAGGTTGACCTGAGCCGAGCTCCCCACCGACACCAAAACCCTAATCCGATCAGAGAGGGGCGCAGCCAGTGATAGGAAGCCACCAGCCGTGCCGCCCGCTCCATCGACGTCGACGTCTTTATTGCCCTCTTCACCGACCATCGTTGCCCATGCGTAGACTACATCAACGAACATGATGGCGTCCACTAAACCCACCCCCTCTGCAGTGTCAGGTTCAACACCTTCTCCCTTCCCTCTGTCTCTCTTGTTCTACATGTATTAGGAAGAACTGCATCCTTTATCCCGTATAGAATCACTCTACCAGCTAGATCTATGATCCTAGTGATCCTACAGCGATAACAATGGTACCAGAGCCATCGGTTTCTAGGGTTTTTAGATCTAGAATGGGTAAACCGATTAGAAAAGGAAGTAGAAGGTTAGATCTAGTGTGGGTCTAACAAGAACAGAGGGTTCAATTGAACCCTAACCCTAACTGGGTTAAGGAAAGGAGAAGAGGGTTTCGGCCTTAAGAACGTAAGAGTCGAACCCTAAACCCGTGAAAACATCATGGGGAAGATAAACAGTGAAACCCTAAAAAGAAAAGAAACCCTAACCCTAACTATCCCCAATCAGTTGAATCCGAGAACAGAAAAGAGAAGCAAATCAGAGGGGGATGTTAGGGAAGGGGAGGCCTACCTCGCCGCTGAGCAGCGCTACTGCCTCGCCGGTGCGAGGGAAAAGAAGGCCGAGCCGAAGGCGCTGCTCGCCGGGCTCTGGCAAAAGGGGCGCCATAGCCAGGCCACTCGATGGTGGCGCGCTCACCCGCTAGGGAGCATGCACGCCGGTGAGGGGGGCGGCGATGGCGCCATCGCACCATCGTTTCACCCGCTCGACTCGCTCGGTTGCTGCTGTTGCTGCGCTGAGGAGAGAAACGAGAGCGGCGAAGAGAGAGAGAGCAAAGAACCAAATGGTCTAGGATTTTAGGGCCAGCCGCGGCCGGGGGGGGGGGTTGATCCTACGCCATCGACGCTCGACTATCGGATCAGAATGGACGGCGTCGGTTGATTGGGCTGCCTTTCGGCCTAGGCGGGCGAGGGCGCGAGGCTGACTTCCCGACCTAGGCCCAGGTTACGGCCTGGGCGCGGGGGAGAGCGCGGGAAGCGCGCGGGAGGCCGTGGGCCGTGGGTCGCTTGTGCTGCTATGGGCTGAAATGGCCAAACACAGTGAAACCGAATATTTTTTGTTTTATTTTTTCCAGAAACTTTTTGATACATATTTGATGAATTTCAATTGAATTTTGATGTCCAACTCTGCATAATTTTGGTTCCAATGACAATTTTGTTCAGAGAAAAGTAAAGTTCTATAAAGTTTCTAGAAAAATAATAATGAGAATATTTACGTTTTCCGCTATGTATTTAAATATGTTATTTTCATTATTAAATTCGAACCAACGGGAGAATTTAATTTTAAAAATGAATATGTTTTAATTGATTATAATATTATTATTATTTTGACCAACGTTGATTAATGGCAATATTATGATGTTTTGTCATGCATTAATTCTATTTCTGCCCAATGGTGATGTAGAATTAATGTAGAGGACAATTGTATATTTTAATTTTGACCAATGTTGGAACTAAGGCATGTAATTGTTATTGTTAATATTTATGTTCCCACTCTATATGAATTGTGTTTTCAGGCGGATACAACTTGATGGGTTGTATCAAAGAGATCCCCACTCTCAAAGGTGATAACTACATGGAGTGAAAGAAAAAGATTGACCTGGCCTTCATCTTGGCTGAGGTGGACTGGGTAGTCACCACACCGTGTCCCACAGAGCCTGTGGCACCGGTGAGGGAGACAAACGAGGCTGATGCCGCTTGGGCAACCAAAGAGAGGGATTTTGCATCCCAAAGAATGTCCTATGACCTTGAGCATAGGAAGTGGGTCACTGCCAACAAGAAATGTTTGGCTATGATAAAGAACACGATTGAGCCTGCAATTGTGGGCTCAATCCCAGAGTGTGACATCGTCACCGAGTACCTCAAAAAATAAAGAGTTAGAGCCAGTTCGCTGGTCTGAAATGTTCAGACCAGCCGGCTGGTTCCCCACTCATGTCACTATTCATCAAACCAGTCAAACAGTGTTTTCTCTCACAAAATCAGCCAGTTTCAGCCAAGATTCTGCCAGCCGAACGGGGCCTTAGTTTATTGGCTCTTCAAAGACATATGGTACCCAGCTGATAAAGCAGCTGGTGATAGAGATGTACTCAGGTAATGGTGGCATAAGAGAGCACATACTAAGGATGAGCAATTTGGCATCCAAGCTAAAACCAATGGATCTGGCTCTCAAGGAAGAGTTCCTTATCCATCTGATTTTTGCTTTCTTGCCAAAAGAGTTTGACATTTTTGTTGTCAACTACAACATACAACCCGAGAAATAGGACATGGAGAGGCTCATGGCTATGTGTGTGCAAGAGGAGGAGAGAATGAAAGCTATCAATGGTGGCTCTATCAATTATCTGAAAGATAACAAGAAAAAGAATACTAATGCTAACTTCTCAAAGTCAAAGGGAAAGGGTCACATGCTGCAGCAGCCTCAGCAAAATAAGTTCATAGTAGAGAAAGATCAATGTCTCTATTGCAAGATGACAGGACATTATAAGAAAGATTGTCCTGATTACTTAAAGATGATCATGGCAAAGAAAGGTGAGAACATTATTACATTCATAAATGAATCCCTGTATGTACAATATTCAAAATCTACTTGGTGGATTGACTCAGGTGCAACTGTTCATATTGCTAATTCTTTATAGGGATTCCGTTCGACGAGGACTACGCAAAGAAGCGAAAGACACGTTAAAGTTGCAAATGGAGTCCGAGCAGAAGTTGAAGCCATTGGCGATCTTTCTCTAGAGCTTGCTGATGGTTTCAAACTTATACTTAGAGATGTTCTTTATGTTCCCTCATTACAAAGGAACTTGATTAGTGTTTCATGTTTGGATAATGATGGATATAATTGCTATTTTGGAAATGGCAAATGTAAGATAACATTTAATAAGGCATGTGTTGGTCTTGCTATCTTATAAAATGAGCTTTATTTGTTATCACTACGTGATGATGTGAATGTTGTATGCGATGATGGGAACATTGCGTACGACAATGTGAATGTATCCTCGTCTGTGGATGTAAACAGAAAACAAAAGAGAACTCATGATGCATTGTCGAAATTATGGCACTGTCGTTTAGGCCATATTTCGAGGGGGGAATAGAAAGACTAGCTAAGAGTGATATTCTTCCTCCATTAGAGCTCTCAGATTTAGAACAATGTAGAGAATGCATTAAAGGAAAGTATGTAAAGAAAATTAAGAAAGATGCCAAACGAAGCGCAGGAATTCTATAGATTATTCACACAGACATCTGTGGTCCATTTCCTGTAAAGAGTGTGGATGGTTATGATTCATTCATAACATTCATAGATGATTACTCCCATTATGGCTACATTTATCCAATCAAAGAAAGAACAGAAGCATTGGATAAATTTAAGATATTTAAGGCAGAAGTTGAAAACCAACACAATTTAAAGATTAAGATAGTCAGGTCCGATCGTGGGGGGGGAGTACTATGGTCGGCATACCCCATATGGCCAAGTTCCTAGACCTTTTGTAAGGTTCTTACAGGAGAATGGCATAGTAGCCCAGTATTCTACACCGAGCGAACCTTAGCAGAATGGAGTAGCTGAAAGGCGCAATCGTACCCTGATGGATATGGTGCACAGTATGATAAGTTACTCCACCTTACCGATGAGCCTGTAGATGGAGGCGTTAAAAACCGCCATTCAAATTCTCAATAGAGTACCAAGTAAGTCGGTGCCAAAAACACCGTATGAGTTGTGGACAGGAAGAGTACCCTCACTAAACCACTTACGTGTGTGGGGGAGTCCTGCTTAGGCTAAAGTATTTAACCCAAATATTGGGAAGCTAGATCCCAAAATAGTGAGTTGCCATTTCATTGGTTACCTAGAAAAGTCAAAAGGTTTTCATTTCTACTGTCCAGGCAGACATACAAAGTTTGTGGAAACGAGACACGCAGTCTTCCTAGAGGATGAAATGATGAGAAGGAGCATGGTAGCTCGAGAAATTGACCTTGAAGAGAAGCGTGTGTATGCGCCCACTCCGATGATTCATGAGCCATTTTTCTCACTACCTGCTGTCGCTGCACCGATAGTGCAAGATACTATGGTGCCAGCACCTATTGTTATTCTATCTGTGGCAACAATGAATGATGATGAGGAACCTTTTCTTCATGATTCTGTAGAACCTATTGCCACAAATGAGGGGGAGCAACTGAAAGGTCCTAATATGGCTAGAGGGGGGTGAATAGCCTATTAAAAAATCTATAAATCAACTAGAGCAATTTGATTAGTATGACAAATAGCGTAATGCAAACTTGCTCTAGCTCTACAAGGGTTGCAAGCCACCTATCCAACAATTCTAGTTGCAATGATTACTTAGGCACACAAGCTTGCTAAGTAACTACTCACTAAGAGCTCTCAATCTTGCTACTCTAAAGAGCTCAAATAGATGAATATAAATAAGTGAGTAGGATGATTATACCGCCGTATAGGGGATGAACCAATCACAAGATGAATATATAGCCAATCACCGGGAGAATGCCAAAGACAAGAGACAATCGATTTTCTCCCGAGGTTCACGTGCTTTCCAACACGCTATGTCCCCGTTGTGTCGACCAACACTTGGTGGTTCGGCGGCTAAGAGGTGTTTCACAAACCTCGTCCACACGATAGGACACCGCAAGAACTGACCCACAAGTGAGGTAACTCAATGACACGAGCAATTTACTAGAGTTACCTTTCGGCACTCTGTCGGGGAAGGTACAACTCCCCTTACAATCACCGGAGATGGCCACAAACAATCACCAACTCATGCCGATCCTCCACCGCTACACCAAGTCATCTAGGTGGTGGCAACCACCAAGAGAAACAAGCGAAATCCATAGCGCAACACGAATGCCAAGTGCCTCTAGATGCAATCACTCAAGCAATGCACTTGGATTCTCTCCCAATCTCACAATGATGATGAATCAATGATGGAGATGAGTGGGAGGTGTTTGGTTAAGCTCACAAGGTTGCTATGTCAATGAAAATGTGCAAGAGAGTGAGCTTGAGTTGGCCATGGGGCTTAAATAGAAGCCCCTACGAAATAGAGCCGTTGTACCCCTTCACTGGGCACTGATCGGGCTGACCGGACGCTCCGACCGAACTGACCGGACGCTGGTCCTTAGCGTCCGGTCGCCCGATGGTAGCCATGTGTCACCTGCGTTCAACAGTGAACGTTTGATCTCAACGGTCGAAATGTTGACCGGACGCTCCGATAGAGCTGATCGGACGCTGGTCCCTCAGCGTTCGGTCGTTTCCAGTAAGGGTCCAAATCCTATTTCTACCGACTGGACGCGTCCGGTCATGCTTGATCGGACATAGCCCAGTGTCCGGTGCTTAACCCTAACCACTGTGTCGTCTGATAGCTCGACCGAACGTAGCCTTTCAGCATCTGGTCGCTGAGTGACCCAGCGTCCGGTCAGTAGACCGACGCTAGCATCATTGCTACCAACTCCATTTCACCTTTAACTTCTTCACCCTTGATCAAATGTGCCAACCACCAAGTGTATCACCTTATGCACATGTGTTAGCATATTTTCACAAATACTTTCAAGGGTGCTAGCACTTCTCTATATCCTAAATGCATATGCAATGAATTAGAGCATCTAGTGGCACTTTGATAACCGCATTTCGATACGAGTTTCACTCCTCTTAATAGTACGGCTATCTATCCTAAATGTGATCACACTCACCAAGTGTCTGGATCACTAAAACAAAATGGCTCCTACATTTTATACCTTTGCCTTGAGCCTTTTGTTTTTCTCTTTCTTCTTTTCCAAGTTTAAGCATTTGACCATCACCATGCCATCACCATTGTCATGATCTTTGCCATTGCTTCATCACTTAGAGTAGTGCTACCTATCTCATAATCACTTTGATAAACTAAGTTAGCACTTAGGGTTTCATCAATTAACCAAAACCAAACTAGAGCTTTCAGCAACAACAGCCTCAAACAGAAGATGTGCCAAATGTGGAGGCCCCTAGAAGGTCTCAAAGAGTTAGAAAATCAGCTATTCCTGCTGATTGTGAAGTGTACAACACTGAGGAATTTCAAATGGAGGATGATCCCATCTCATTTGAAGAAGCCATGAGAAGTGATCATTCATCAAAGTGGCTTGAGGCCATGGAAGATGAAATGAAATCTATGAATACCAATAAAGTTTGGGATTTGGAGATAATTCCTAAAGGAGCCAAAACAGTAGGTTGTAAATGGGTCTACAAAATAAAACTTGACTCTCAAGGGAATATAGAGATATATAAAGCACGACTTGTGGCAAAAGGCTTTACGCAAAGAGAAGGGATTGATTACAATGAGACTTTTCTCCAGTCTCATGTAAGGATTCCTTCAGAATCATAATGGCATTAGTGGCACATTACGATTTAGAATTACATTAGATGGATGTAAAGACGGCATTTCTCAATGGGGACTTGGAGGAAAATGTTTACATGGCACAACCGAAAGGTTTTGTCATGGAAGGAAAAGAACGAATGGGATGCCGCCTAAAGAAATCCATTTATGGATTAAAACAAGCTTCAAGACAGTGGTACTTGAAGTTTGATCAGACAATAAAGAATTTTGGGTTTAAAGAGAATGTAGAGGACAATTGTGTCTATACAAAGTTTAAGAATGTGAAGTTTATCTTCCTTGTCCTGTATGTGGATGATATCTTACTTGCTAGTAGTGATGTCAGTCTACTACTGGAGACAAAGAAGTTTTTGTCCTCAAAATTTGATATGAAAGATCTTGGTGAAGCTTCGTTCGTTCTAGGGATCAAGATTCACCGAGATAGAAGTAAAGGGGTATTAGGACTGTCACAAAAGGCATACATAGAAAAGATCTTAAAGAAATTCAGTATGCACAAATATAGTCCCTCACCTGCTCCTATAGTCAAGGGCAACAGATATGGAGATTTTCAATGCCCTAGGAACCAATATGAGATCGATCAAATGAAAGTGGTTCCATATGCTTCAGCTGTCGAAAGCTTGTAATATGCTCAAGTATGCACGTGCCCTGACTTGGCATTTGTTACCGGGTTACTTGGCAGATTCCAGAGCAATCCTGGAACAGAACACTGGAAATTAGTAAAGAAAGTCTTGCGTTATTTGCAAGGAACGAAAGGCCTCATGATGACGTATAGAAGATCTGATTCACTCCATATAGTGGGATATTCAGATTCTGATTATGCGGAAGATGATAGAAAATCCACGTCTGGATATGTATTCACTCTCGCAGAGGGAGCTATTTCATGGAAAAGCTCAAAGCAAACCATCACTACATCATCCACAATGTATGCTGAGTTTGTAGCGTGTTATGAGGCAACGGGGCAGGTGAACTGGCTAAAGAAGTTCATACCCGGTTTGAAGGTGGTTGACGACATCTATAGACCACTTAGGTTATACTGCGATAATAATCCGACAGTACAGTATGCTCACAACAATAAGTCAAGTGGTGTTGCCAAACACATTGACATAAAGTATTATGTTGTGAAAGATAAAGTCCGGGATCAAGTCATAAGTCTTGAGCATATAAGTACCGAAAAGATGCTCGTGGATCCGCTTACAAAAGGCTTACCACCCAACGTGTTCAGAGAACATGTAGCCGGCATGGGTTTAAGGGAAAGCCTATAATTCCTGGATAAAAAAAGACTCAAAGATAAGTATCTATTTCAGAATAGAGTGGTGTGTTGTAGCTGTTAAATCTACCGGCAATGGACCGTGACGATGAGACATGCTCTATGCGCTAATCTGTAATGGAATGAACAAAAGTAAATGATATGAAAGTAAAAGATGAAAAGAGATCAAGGGGGAGATTGTTAGATTGATCTCTAATCCTAACTGGACCCAATGGCCCAGTTGGGCCTTTGATTCGCGCCCTGATCGGGGGCGCCCAGCCCACCATGGCTGGAGGGCCCCTGTCACACTACGCTATAAAAGGAGGTGGGGGTCGGCGGCTCTTATCACTAGGTTGACCTGAGCCGAGCTCCCCACCGACGCCAAAACCCTAATCCGATCAGAGAGGGGAGT
This sequence comes from Miscanthus floridulus, assembly GCF_019320115.1. Lineage (NCBI taxonomy): Eukaryota > Viridiplantae > Streptophyta > Magnoliopsida > Poales > Poaceae > Miscanthus > Miscanthus floridulus. Next base: position 25,635,207 of record NC_089598.1, on the reverse strand, counting down.
AGCCAGTGACGGGAAGCCACCAGCCGCACCGCCCGCTCCATCGACGTCGACGTCTTTATCGCCCTCTTCACCAACCATCGCTGCCCATGCACAGACTACATCAACGAACGTGATGGCGTCCACTGAACCCCCCTCTGCAGTGTCAGGTTCAACACCTTCTCCCTTCCCTCTCTGTCTCTCTTGTTCTACATGTATTAGGATGAACTACGTCCTTTATCCCATATAGAATCACTCTACCGGCTAGATCTATGATCCTAGTGATCCTATAGCGATAACACATCCTCGAAAGCCTGGAGCGTGGCCAGCTGGATGAAATCAGTGACCTGAACTCCTACAGGCCTTTAGTTTTTCACAAGTAGGGCAATCAGACAACAGAATTCAGTTTCATCACACAACACCCTTTTATTCAATCTGAATCACGATTGCAGAGTATTCAGAACTCAGATGCTGATTACCGTGGGAAGCAGCCCTTCTCCAGCAGCAGCATTCCAAGCATGGGGCCTTCGACATACCCTTCATAGATCATCTCCCCCTTCTTATCTCTGCACACTCACCCATGTGAATACAGGTACGCAAACCATACCTCTATGAGCACCTCCGAAGGACTGAGCCGGCAGATCTCGAGATTTATGAAGTTACCGCAGGCACCTCGCTGTCGACGGGGATGTCGCCTACCACTGAAAGCATAGCGCCGTTAAATCCTGAAATAAATCTAGGAACGCCTCGCTGTCGATTGGGACGTCGCCTACCACTGAAAGCATAGCGCCATTAAATCCTAAAATAAATCCAAGAAAATACGAGCACACGTGCCAAGTCGATGACTTAAACTCGAATGGGTAGGTTCCACCACAAGGAACCTAACCAACTGATCTATGATCAGTTCGCACATACATGGCTCCTTGATCATGTACTAACTGCTATTACATGTATGTGTCTATCTTAGCACGGAATATTTTCACCATCGCCATCTTAGAATAGAGTGTTTTCTATGATAGCCCCGTGGATAGCGCATAGCAGAGCTACGCCTAATACTCTGGCAACTCCCATCATATGAAACGGGTTCAACGTCCAATTATGAAATCCTTGGAAGAAAATGATGAACCGAAATATAGCTGCTATGCCAGAACTCGGCACAAACAACCAATCAGATTGTCCTAGTGGATAAATAAGGAATACGGAAACAAAAACGGCGATTGGACCAGAGAATGAAATTGCATTCTTAATTTCATGGTGTGGATATTGGCAGGAATTAATTGAGACTTTAGCATGGGCTCATGAACACACACATTTGGCTAATTTAATTAGTTGGAGAGATAAGTCCGTGGCTCTTTCCATTGTGCAAGCAAGATTGGTCGGATTAGCCCACTTTTTCCGTGGGTTATATAGTCACTTATGCAGCTTTCTTGATTGCTTCAACATCAGGCAAGTTTGGTTAATTTAGTTTTTTTTGTACTATACCAGGACCAGTTCATTACTCTTGATGGAGAGAGAGGATCTGCCTTTTTAGATTTTTTTCTATTTATTTTTCTATCTAGAATTAGAACTCTTCTTGTCTACTGCAGCAGCAAAGGAGAGGTGTGATGAAGAGCAGCTGCCATGAGCAGAGGTGCTGAACCTGAAGGGTGCCGCCTTCCTTGTGCCAAGCTTTGGGCTGATCATTGCCATGGTGGAAGAATGGTGGTGGTACAAAGAGCTCCTGCCATTGATTTGGGCTCTGGTGAGAAGAAAGGCGTTCAACAAAGGGACCTCCACTAGGAAAAGAATGCATCTATAAGAAAGAAAACCGTGAGGGCCGCAATATAAATCTATTTATGTTTTGCCGCAACTTTGTTTTCTCAGAAGAGAAGAGTTCATCTGTTCTTTTATTCCGAGCATAAATAGATGGTGGTTAGTATTTAAGGCGGCACGCCACCTTGCCTTGATACGATTGGTGGGCCCTAATCATAACCTCACAAACATTGTCACCATATATAGTTTGTTGATGATATTTCTTAATTGACCAGATACCAATGACCACTTGGCTACCTTATCTGGTGATGTGGAGGCCTCAGCAAACAATTGCTTATGGTCTATAAACAATTGCACCCTCTTTGCCAGCCTGTTTGGCTGGGCTTATACGATCGTATACGATCGTGGATTATAAGCTGGAACAGTATTTTTGTCTCACACCAAACCAGTCAGTAGTAAATAATCCACGATCGTTTACGACGAAACGAACAGGCTGATCTAGATCATTGCCCGTCGATAAATGAGCACCAATGGCTACAAACAGATGTTGAGATATGTCAGGCATGAAGTGTTATTTAACGAAATTAGCTATGAGGCCATAAAGTTCTGGGTTTTCTCCATTAATACATTGATACAAAAAAGTAGTTTACTTTCGACTTTGTATATGATACTATACTCTCCCTGATTCAAAATATAGGCTTTTTTGTCATAAGTTAAATTTAAAACTTTGTTCAAATTTATAGAAAAATTACACATCTATAACTTTAAGAATCTGTTTTGGTTCAGTTGTGGGCCGTGAAAAAGTTGTGTGAAAAAGTTATAAGCTGTTTGGTTGAAGCAACTAAAACCTACCCTCTCCCTCTTTGTCTCACATGAAACAGCTACAAAACGTCTCTCTATTTCTACCCATTTGCAAAAGCTAAAAGCTAAAAGCCAAAAGCAGGGTCAAGGTGCTGCAAAAATTATACTAGACAGAGGCAGTTGCTTCTGAAAAGCAGCTTCAAGATCCATCCATTTGGTTGGCTATCTGCTTTTTCACAGCAAAAACACTTTCCACAAGTTGAACCAAACACAACCTAAATTAGTTTCATTAGCTCGAAGTTTTTGTATGTATTTATTTATTATAGATGCTAATATATTGTTTTACAGTCAAAGTTAAAAAAAAGGTTTGACGTACGACATAAAACTCATAAATCGATCTACACTTTAGAATAGACAGAGTAGCTTCCTGTTGGTTCAGAGGCACTTCATTTTAATAGCAAATACTTCTAACAATTAGGATAGAAATAAATGACACTTTGAATGTGACCATTTTGCTTCTCTTACTCTTCTTCCTCAATGTTGTCCACAAAAAATTGATTCTCCAACATAATGTACAAGCACGGGCGATTGGGGATAAGCTTCATGGTGGTGATGGAAACAACACCAATCACTGGCTTTCAAGGACCCTAAATCAGTAGTCAATCTAGAAACGTATGCTCTGAGAGGCTCATCCTCATTATCTACATTTAGTCCCTCCTAAGTTTTAGTGACTACAAATTTGTACCACGGTTTAGAAGGGGCTCCATACTTTTAGCGATGGTAGAGGGGCTTGAGCTTCAACCGACTTTGTGCTAGACACACCCCTACCTAAATGGTTGCCAAACCTAGAGGCAGATGATGCCCTATAAGACACAAATTGATAGTCAATCTTGAAGAACCATATTTTACATAGTTCAGCAAGGAACTTGGTTGCTTATCTTACTATTATTACTTTTTTTAACCTATTGAAAAAAGAGTAAATCCTATAAATTCTCGCAACAAAAACATTTAACCATCAACTCAATAGACTATAATCATCATTAACAATAATAGCTATTTCATCTATGTGTTTTCTAAAAAATACGTTTATGTACCATTTTGAAAAATAGTCAGTAACCCTAAAAATTACATTCAAAGTACCCTTCCTTGCCATTATGAAAAATAACCCTATAAATCTTCATCTAAATTATGCAAGTATGTTGTGATTAGGAAAGAAAGTAATCTAGTGTAGCCTCCTAAATTTGTTTTTAAATTAGCCACCTCTACCATTATTAAAAATGGCTCCCTAAAACTGCATCTAAATTAGCCAACTTTGTCGGTAGAAAAATAATCTCAAATTACCACTTCTAGTGTTGTTGATGTATATCGAAAAAAACTAACATCTTGTATACATGCATCATGCGTGTCACCTGCATGCCACATATGTATACATGCAAGAAGCGATTAGCATGTCAAAATGTCAAATACATAGCTTAAGCTAAGGTTTCTGGGGCACAAACACTAATAGAGATGTTGTACAAAGGATTGTAATTAGTTGATGGGCCCTTTTTAACAAAACTGGCAGAAGTTCACGCCCATTTTCATTGCATAGAGAAGAAGAGATTACAGATAGTTGCCCTCGAGACAACATGGAGGAGCAAAACTGCGAAAACCAAGTGGGAAAACCTGTATAGATATAAGTAAAACATCAAGGTGCAGGAATTAAAGCCTCCAAGAAGCGTGCTCCAGTAACAGCTCAGGTTCTAGCTTTCTCTATAGCTTTGTTCACAACCAACAATACTGACAACTCCAGCAACAGCACTGATGGACTAGTAACGAGAGAAAATATGCAACCACTCCTGAAGATTTGGGGCAGGCCTTTGGGTCCGTTTGGTTGGGCTTTTGGCTTTGGCTTTTGGCTTCAAAAGCCAAAAGCCCAACCAAAGGGGTTGTTTTTGAAGGTTGCTTTTTCAGAAACAGCTGTTTTTCCGTAGTACATTTTTGAAAGCTGGTTTGACCTTGTTTTTGGCTTTTGGCTTTTTGCTTTTCAAAATTAGTGGAATAAAAAGCTCTTCCATAGTTGTTTCAAGAGAGATAAAGATAGAAGGTATATTTTATACTTGTTTAATCAAACAGCTTTTAGCTTTTCTACAACTCACAGCCCACAGCTCATAGTCCACAGCAGCTTTTTCCCACGGCCACAGCTCAACCAAACACACCCTTTATCATGGTGGCTACTCATCTTCAGTTATTGGATGCTAGAGGATAAAAGTAGCCGTGACATCGCCACAGGAAACAATATCATTCTTTCAGGCTCTTGACAGGACATGTTGGTTGACGTGTCATGTCAGATTTAGTTTGGCGTCTTAACCATCTGACGGAATAGCCACAGAACCCGGTAGAAGACTACTTGTTTCATCAGTTCAGTCTCTGCCTTAACCACCATTCAGATTCACTGCAGTCCTCAGTTGTAGATTGTGAGGTTTGTTGTCATTGCAGGTTCTTCAACACTGCACCAAACCGAAACGCCATCATTTTCCGATGAGAGATTTCTGTAAAACAAAAGCAGACGTCCCCTGTCAACGCTTTACAGCACATCCTTTGAAACTGACGGCAGATGGCTACAGCTAACAAACTGACAGCCGGGCAAGAGCTATCATCGACAAGAAACACCCTACCAGGTACCATCACAGGATCACTTTGGATATGTCTGATCATAGATCCCATATAGCAGAACGCCAGAACCAGTAGATTTTACTCTTTTTTTCTATGCACAAAAGGGAAATCAGATAGATCATCCAGATACAGTTCAAGTTACTGAAACGCAACTATCGCTGAGCAACCAACCTGATGCAATACGGCAAAAAAGAAAAGAGAAGGCAAAAAGAAAAAGGCAAAATCAACTGATGCGCAATAGGTAAAAAAAAAAACTGATTCTGGGAGGCAAATTAGTAGACGAGGCCATGAACTCTGGTCAGACTAACTTCCTATCCTGTACTTCTACGGGTTTTGCTGCATTCTTCAGCCGTCTGAGTACTGTCTTCTGCAGTTGTTTTCCTCATGCTCATGGGTGCAGCGATGGATATGGCGGAAGCAAGGGCAACTGGCATCAAGCAGAGCCCCTTGTTCTGAAGGTACTGCATTGCACTGGTGATGCTGGTTTCCATTAGCTTCACAACCTCTTCCTCAAAGACGAAGCTGTCTTCCGGGTCTAGTGCATCCAGTAATCCTTGTGCGTTGGTTGTAGCCGACAGAGGTTGACCGTGGTAACCCTACATGAATCATGACAGTGCATGGATAAGTAGATTGAAGTATATCGATGTTAAAGCAGGAGCAAATCTGTATCAAATGCAACTACAGTGCATGTGAAATTAAAGGACTGCTATTAGCAAAAAAGAAAAGGACTGCTGTTATAAGCTATTATGTCATGTCATAGCTCAAAAGGACTGAAGTGTATATCACCAATTCTAAAACAACAATACTTTTTTCAAGGATTCCTGGAAGTTGAAAATTAGAAGGTTTGGCACCTCAGTCTGAGATTCTGTGAGAAGGGGAAGGACTGCTCCTGGAGCACCTAGCCTACTCATGCTCAAGACCTGAATGAAACCAGGTAAAAGGGAAGAGTGTTAATCACCTTTCACGTAACCAGAAAAATTACTTGTGCTTGTTTCAAAAACTGTTCACAGCCATACCTTGACCTGAAGCTGAAGAAATTTCACATAGTCAATGATTTCATCCAGCATGGATGCCTTGTCTGCCTGCTTGCATCAAAAGATTTGTCACTCCATCTTATTCAAGAGAATTAAACAAAATGAAAAACTTTAAAGAAAGGTAAAACTGCTGTCTTCCTTGGCATGGTATTTTAGCTACACTAAACTATTTTCAAAATTTTAGCTACACTAAACAAGCTCTGCATCAACAGGAACAGGGAGTTTGGATAACTGGATGGGTGCTATTTCGTTGGAATGTAGCATTTAGTTCAATTTTCAACTAGATCCAAAACTTTCCAGTGAAATACATCCAATCCAAACAAACATTAAACCTGTCTTTATAGCTTCATCACAGTAGAACTGGACCAATGGCTAAAAAGGTAACGACTATTATTGGCCCAAACAAATTCAACATTCACTCCAATGTATTTGTAGAGTTGAAGACTTGAAATTGTGAACCCCAAAGAAGTACCTTAAATTTAATAAGTGATCCATTCTATTGTGTCACTTGCAGATTTCAAGCCACAACTAAGAAACACATGTTCCCATTACATATATAAGTAGCAAAGTTTTGATAATTAGCTCGATGACCAATTTTAGTAACTGCAGTTGCAGTTTATGAAAATGCACCAGACAAGTTAAACACCCAAAGAAATGTACCTTATTGGAATTCGGGACAAGATCTTGCAGACTTTTCATCCTATCTGAAATTTTTTCTCTGCGAAGCTGCAACATATAGGAAATTGTAGTTAAACTTATGCTACACAAAGCAGCAAAACAAATAATTCAAAAATATTATATGTAACTCATCAGTTTGCACTGAAGTGGACTGATCACATAAATAGAAACTCACCCGTTCAGCAATACTATGAGGATCAGTTGCCTGTCCACGACGAGCCCTTACTCGTGGCTTCACGCCAACACCATTTCCAGCTGAATTTGGTTGGGTTTGTACATCAGAAGGATGGCTAACAGGACCCTCACTTTTGTTTTCATTGATCCATGAAGGAATCTAAACATTTGAAATAACAACCCCATGTCAGGTACAATCTTGAAAGACAGCATAAAAGGAACACAGTGACTGAGCAGAAATGTATTCTTTTAAGAGAAAACATAAAAACCTTTTGAGGGATCAGTGCTCCTTGCGTTGCAGCAACTGACATTTGATTACGTGCAGTGAAAGCAGGGATAGGAACGTTGCACATTGCATTTTGCTCCTGCAGTATGGAAGTTGAGTTACTGGTACAGTTCAAATTAACAGTAAGATGCAGTTCAGATATTCTCTTCAATAGCATTGTTTATATAAATAACCTGCTTCTGAGTCTTGAAACCACTAGAAGCTAGGTTTGCTTCCTGGACACTAGCAAACGAGGGGAGCCTACCACTGATAAATTCTTTGCTATCCTGTATTACAAAAGGAACCCAAAATTAATTTAACTGAATGAGATAAATGCATAGCAGCTGTCTATGTAGTTTTTTTCTTTTTGGAAGAAGAAGCAGCTATCTCTGTAGTGAGAGTTACATGAAGTGATGCCAAGGTAGCACTGTCAAACACTGAGATATTCCCATTTGGATGGCTTGTTTTGTTCAAAACAGAATCACTTTGTGCCCCTTGAAAACTGAAAGCTTCTAGATTCACTGGTTCCATGAATGAAGAAGCATTTTGAAATGCGGAACACAAAGTTGGGGCTGAAGAAACAGCATTTACATCAGCAAGAAAAGCAGAAACTTCACTTCCATTACTATCAATTGAACTAGATAAGGCATGAGGCAGTTCTGAAAGTCCAGTAGTATTCAACTGCGGATGAAAGACCCCAGGTGTTGAATTGTGCCGAAGCACTCCTGGGGCCACTAAATTACTCTGCAGATTGCTGTTATTCTGCAGTCGTTGAAGCTCCAGAAGATTTTCACAAAGCTTATGCCTAGATAGAGTATCACCAGGTAACAGATCAGTCTGGCCAGCACCAGCATAGGTCAACTGTTCATTTGGAAGCATAGTGGAATCCTGTTCATGCACACTGAATTTTATATTGTGATCAGATCTAGCTGTCATGAAATAGCTTGAAGGTGGCATGCTTCCTTCTCCTCCGTATGATTCCACTGAATCATCAGCCAAACTGTAGCTCTCAGAAGCAGAATTGACAGGCCATGATGAGAAGTAGGAACCAGCTGAGAAGTCCATGTTAACCACAAGAAATGGTACTGGCAATCTCTGCCCAAAATGTTCTTTAAAAGATGGCTTCTACAGATTGAAAATATGCCCGGTTGACAATACGGTGATGCCTGCATTCAAAAGAGAAAATCAGTTAGTCATTAAAGAGAATGGTAGATGTCCAGAATGCTTCCTTTTATACAAAAGCAGGACATAATGATGCTAAAAGATGTTAGCCTACAGGATCAACGGCTCAGGTGAGTCGACCACTCACCAGTCTTGCCGACCACGGCCGAGCACGACCAAGGCTGTCCGACCACACACACTATGGCTAGAGGTAGAAGAAGAGGGAGAACAGAGTATACGCGCACAGTACAAGCACCAGCGTTGGCTGGAGCCTTGTATAGGAGATGGCAAAACTGAACTCTCTTTGTTGAATTGCAGTGGCAAACTATATATACAACTCTATCCATCTAGTCCTAGTACAACGCACATGCTGCAACAGTAACTAGATAACACAGCAGGACTGACTTTTGCGCATGTCCCTGCATGTGGCTACAGTGCGGCAGGTGAGCCGTTCAGCGCCTGCCTCTACAGAGGCTACAGTACCACAGCAGGGGGCCTTTTCGGCGCCGCCTTTCCTTGTTGTGTGTTCACACAATGAAGCAGTGGATTATCTAACAATTCTTCCCCTAATCCTACTGCCGATCATCTCTTTCAGCTCCGTGAGTCGAAGACGTCCGAGCGGCTTGGTGAAGACGTCTGCGAGTTGCCGACCAGTTTCGACGAACTCGATGACGATCTGCCCTCCATCGACACAGTCTCTGAGGAAGTGGAACTTTACGTCGATGTGTTTGCTCCGGTCAGTGCTGGTGGGTGACCTTCCGCACCGGTCAGCTCGGCCAGCAGCAGGCGTAGCCACACAACTTGGCAGGCAGCTGTGGCCGCCGCTACGTACTCTGCCTCCCACGTAGATAGCGCCACCACCTTCTGTTTCAGCGACAGCCATGAAATTGGGGCCGGCCCGAGGAAGACGAGCACGTCAGAGGTGCTCCGTTGTCCGTCGATGTCCCCCGCCATGTCTGCATCGCTAAACACAGTGAGTTGCAGCCTACTCCCGCCGGTCTTGGGAAAGATGATCCCTTGATCCACCGCCCTCTTGATGTAGCGCAGTAGCCGCTTCACCGCAGCCCAGTGATCCTCTCTGGGATCCTCCATGAAGCGACTAACGTAGCCCATGGCGAACGCAATGTCCGGCCTCGTGTGGACTAAGTAGCGTAGACCGCCGACGATGCTCCGGTAGAGTGTTGCATCTACCTTCGCCGCGGTGCTGGCCTTCATCAGCTTCAGCCGCTCCTCCATCGGAGTTACGCATGGCTTGCACTCAGCCATGCCGTTCCGCTCCAACAGCTTGGAGGCATACGCGCTCTGACCGAGCGTGAGTTCCTCCTTCCCATGTCTCACCTCGATGTCGAGGTAGTAGGAGAGTGCGCTGAGATCGCTCATTCGAAAACGAGCCGCCATCTCGCGCTTGAAGTCGTTGATGTCCTCCGTGCGCGCGCCGGTGACGATCAAGTCGTCCACATACAAGCCGACGAAGAGCTCCTCCTTCCCCCGTCGCCACGTGTAGAGCTCGTACTCGATTGCGCACCGCTGAAACCCAAGCTCGCCCAACGTGGCGTCAAGCTTGGCGTTCCATGCTTGTGGGGCCTGCCGCAGCCCGTAGAGCACATTGCGCAGTCGGAGCACCCTGTGCTCCTCTCCCTTGACGGTGAAACCTAGAGGTTGCCTAACGAAGACCGTCTCGACCAGCTCGCCGTTGAGGAAGGCCGATTTAACGTCTAAGTGATGGACGCACCAGTTCTTTGCTGCTGCCAAGGCTAGTAGCAAACGGACCGACTCCATGCGCGCTACTGGCGCAAAGACTTCCTCAAAGTCGATGCCCTCGCGCTGAACAAAGCCTCGGGCGAAGAGGCGCGCCTTGTGCTTGACGATGGTGTGGAGCTCGTCTCGCTTGACCTTGTACACCCACTTCAGGCTGATCGGACGGCATCCTGAAGGTGGATCGACGAGCTGCCATGTCTCGTTTTCCTCGATCGCCTTCATCTCCTCCAGCATCGCCCGTCGCCAGTTTCCATCGCGCTCTGCCAGCGCGAACGTGGGTGGTTCCTCTGCACTGACGAGCAGCAGCTCTTAGTCATTGAGCAGCTAACCAGCCAGTCCTGAGGGCCTTGTGCCGCCGACGATGTCGTCCAGCCTACGGAACCGCACCTCCTCACCTTCGTGGAAGGCATCCACGAACTTAGTGATGTCACTTGGAGGTGAGGCGAACTCAATCAGTGTTGATGGAGTTCCCTGTTCCACCGGAGTGCTCGGTACAGCACTTGGGGTGCTCGGCACTACTACTGCAGTGCTCGGCACCACTATAGGAGTGCTCAGCCTCAGTCTTGGAGTGATCGGCACCACTGTAAGACATCTTGGCCCCGCTATGGGAGTGCTCGGCACCCGTTCTGGAGTGGTCGCCACCACTGCAGAACCTCCCGGCGCCACTCCTGGCGTGCTCGGCATCCCTCCAGGAGTGCTCGGCACTCCTCCCTGAGTGCTCGGCATCCCTCCCGAAGTGCTCGGCACCGCCCCAGGAGTGCTCGTCTCTGCCGCTGGAGTGATCGGCACCCCTTCTGGAGTGCTCGGCACCTCTTCCCCAGCGTCTCCACCACCGTGGATGACCAGGTGCTCGACGACGAAGGTGCTGGTGAAGCCGCCAGCTTCCCCAGTGCTCGGACTGCTCCAGTCCCAAGCCGCCTTCTCGTCGAACACAACGTCGCGCGAGACAAGCACCTTGTCTCCGCGTGGGTCGTAGAGCCAATACGCCTTGGTACCTTCCGCATAGCCCAAGAACACCATCGGTGTGCTCCTGTCCTCCAGCATGGTGAGGATCGGCTTCGTCTTCCTGACGTGGCTGATGCAACCGAATGTCCGGAGGAAGGACACGCTCGGCTTGTGCCCATACCAAGCTTCGAACGGCGTCTTGCCCATCAGGACTTTGGTCGGAGCGCGGTTGAGGATGAACACCGCCGTGGTCACTGCCTCACCCCAGAACCTTGCCGGCATGCCTTTGGCCTTCATCATGGATCAAGCCATGCCGACCACCGTCTGGTTCCGCCTCTCCACCACGCCATTCTGTTGTGGCGAGTACGGCGCGGTGTGGTGTCGCACCACACCCTGATTCGCGCAGTACGCAACGAACTCCACCGAAGTGAATTCGCCGCAGCGATCAGTCCTCAGCACACGGAGCTTCTTGCCGCTCTCGGCCTTCGCGTGCATCTTGAACTTCTTGATCGCCGCCGCCGCTTCGTCCTTGCTCGTCAGGAGTTGCAGCCACATGTAGCGACTGCAATCATCCACGAGCAGGAGGAAGTACCGCCGACCACCGTTTGTAGCTGGCGTGATTGGCCCGCAGAGGTCGCCGTGGATGAGCTGGAGAGCGTCCTTCGCGCGATACTTAGCCGCCTTTGGGAATGGTAGCCTCCTCTGCTTCCTGGTCAGGCGGCTGTCACACAGCTCGCCTCCGTGCTTGATGTGGGGCAGCCATCGGACCATCTTCTCCAGCCGACCAAGCGCGTCGAAGCTGAGATGTCCGAACCAGGCATGCCACATCCACGGTTCCTCGATGTGCCTTGCCGCCAGGCACACCGGCTGCTCTACCTTCAGGTCGAGCAGGTACAACCGGTTCTGGGACCTCTTCACCTTGGTGAGAAGTCGCTGCTCCCGGTCCCTAATCCTAAGGACTCCGTCCTTGATCAGTACCTCGCAACCGCCCTCATCCAGCTGACCAATGCTGATGATGCTGGAACGCAGCTGCGGGATGTAATATACATCCGTTAGCGCATGGTGCTCCCCGTTCTGGCACCTGGAGATGATGGTGCCGCGCCCTTGGATAGCCACCCTTGAGCCGTCACCAAACTTCACCGTACCGGTAACATCATCGTCGAGCTCGAAGAAGGATGCCTTGGAGCCGGTCATATGGTTGCTGGCACCAGAGTCTAGATACCACCGCTGCTCCTGGTCGGCGCCCACACGTCCGAGGCGGACTTGGACGCGTGGTTCGTCGAGGTTGACAGCCTTCAAGGCTTTCCCAAGTCCTTCTACAGTCGTCGCCTCTTCTTTCTCCTCGGCCTCGACGTCGTGCAATGCACAGAACGTCGCCATCAGGATAGTGGCCTCATCATCATCATCAGCTTGCGCCAGATGAGCCTCAGCCTTCTTCTCCTGCTTGCGATTTGGGCACTTCCGTGCCCAATGGCCCATCTTTCCACAGCGCCGGCAGGCGTTGGGGTCGACCTGCTTCTTCATCTCCGAAGAAGCCTTGCCGCGGCGTTTGCCATCGCCACCGCGACTGGAGGAAGCTGCCTTCCCAGAGTTCCTCCGAGCAGCCCACTCCTCCTCTGTCAGCAGCAGTTTGCCGTTATCCTTCGTTGCTGTCGCCTGCTCCAGATAGTCATCCACCGCCCGTAGACGGCCTGTCACATACTCAATGGTGAGGGTGGACAAGTCCAGCATCGTCTCTATAGAGAGAGCGATCTGGATGTACTTTGCCGGCACGGAGTGGAAATACTTGAAGACCGCCTCCTCTTTGTCGATGGTGATGTCATGGCTCTTCAGCTTGTTGATGAGCGTCTGCAGGTGGAGGGAGAAGTCCTCCACTGTTTCACCATTCTTGAACTTGAGGTTGGCGTACTCCTGCTTCAGAAGTTGGGTCGTCGCCTTCTTTGCGCGGTCGGAACCGCCGCAATAGCCTCCCACGCCTCCTTAGCCGAGCTCTTTGCCCCCAACGGCTCCCTGTACTCCGCCGGTACAGCAGCGAGGATAGCCTCCAACGCTGACATGTCATCCTTCTCATTGTCGATGCCCTTGTCAACAGCATTCTAGAGCCGTCGGGCTCTGAGCTTGACTTTCATGGTCACCGACCACTCTCCATAGTTGGTGCGAGTCAGCGTCGGCCAACTGGTGCCGCTGACCTCCCGCACCGTGCGAACAACGACCTCCAGTCGTGGCTGGGCAGCCACAGCAGTGCCACTGTTGTCGCCCATCTCCAAACCGTTCATCATTGCCAGCGGTTAGTCCGGCAACGGCGTTCGTACGGCTCTGATACCACTTGTTAGCCCACAGAATCACCGGCTCAAGTGAGTCGACCACTCACCAGTCTTGCCGACCACGGCCGAGCACGACCGAGGCTGTCCGACCACACACACTATGCCTAGAGGTGGAAGAGGGAGAACAGAGTATACACACACAGTACAGGCACCAGTGTTGGCTGGAGCCCTGTATAGGAGATGGCAAAACTAAACTCTCTTTGCTGAGTTGCAGTGGCAAACTATATATACAACTCTATCCATCTAGTCCTAGTACAGCGCACATGTTGCAACAGTAACTAGATAACACAGCAGGACTGACTTCTGCGGCTGTCCCTGCATGTGGCTACAGTGCGGCAGGCGAGCCGTTCGGCGCCTGCCTCTATAGCGGCTACAATACCACAGCAGGGAGTCTTTTCGGCACCGCATTCCCTTGCTATGTGTTCACACAAGGAAGCAGTAGATTATCTAACAAAAGAACAGCTGTCAATTCTTCATAGATTGCATGTATGGGCCAATAATGCAAAAGTATATAATCAAATGATCCTTGCGAGCATAAAGATCTTGAAGAAATATATTTTTGGAACACACGTTAATCACTTGAATAAGCAACATTAAAATATGCCCAACTAATTTGAACACTCCCATGTTTACTGCATACGGTTGACAGGTGACCCTCAGGCCCTCGGCACACATCACTGTCATGTTCATGGCAGTTAAGCATAGAAATCTTCTACTGATGGGGTCATGGGGGATTGAATTTTTCAATAGTCTGGATTTTTCCTGAGAAAATGAAAGTTGGGATGGGCAATAGAATCAAGCACATACTCCATTACTCACCGGTGGCAGAACTATTAGAAAAGAGGTGTACAACTACTGATAGCAACCAAATATAACAGCTTTAGACACAACACAGGCTTCCATCCGCATTTTGTATTTTTATAAACAAATACACGACAAGTAAAAGCGTAATTGAAGGTCTTTCTAAAAAAAGTGTAATTGAAGTTTCGGCAGTCATGTTAAATAATTTTTTTTATCACATTGCCAGGTGAACACAACTTCCCTTCTTTACTCTACAGCCATTCGACCTAATTTTCTTAGAACAAAACAGCAACTGATTCAGATATTCCAGTTAAGAAACGGTAAATGAACACTATCATCCATTTTGACGGCAGAATATATACGACCCTATAGTTAAACCCACTGAATATTTTTCCTCTCAACAATGCTACCATCAATTGCTCCCGTACTCATACGTCATACTAGTTCAGTTCTCGCCTAATCAGAAATCAGAAACGCTGAACTGATATAATAATTGTAAAAACGCCAGCTATCATTTATCTCGGACACTACAGGGGCACTTAAAAGCCCCTGAATGTCCACCATACGACTCATAACTAGAGGTCATCAACAACCGACTGCATTTATGCCTTCTGGCTAGTGCGAAACAGAGATATTGTCAGCCAAAAAAAAACAGAGACATACAAACAAAAGCGGCCACTCGCTCTACAACTAAATTGCCATTCCTCTCATTTCTCTACACCAAAATCCATCACAACACCCTTCTTTCCCCTTTTTTCATTTCTCCCTCGAGGATTGAGCTGATAGAAATTCAGACAGACAAGAACAGCTGTGATCAATAAGATAAAAATTTCACTAACCGTATCCGTCTACCAAATTGTCGGAACAAATAAAAGAAACCACAATCGAAACATTACGCCTGCATCAATCAATCAATCCCACGCGATCGTCCATCTCCATTTGGACCATCCCTGGCATTGTTCTTGCCCCCTTTGCGAATCGCAACACGACAAACAAACCCCACCAAGAAACGCCAATCACGAGGCACGGGCGACCAAAACCACATCAAGAACAAAGTCAAGGCCCAAGGCAACAAGTACACAAAGCACGTAGCAGGGTGATACACATGCAGTGAATCGCTCTCGAAAGATCACGGTTGTACTAAAAGCTGACCCCGTTGAAGGGGGGAGAACCAGACTGGACACTTACCAGTGAGACGAGCGCAGCAGTGAAGCTTCCGTTGCCGGGACTGGAAGAGAAGGAGGAGGAGAGAGCGCGCGCGCGCGTGTGTGTCTGTGGAGGTGACTGAGGTGAGACCCTGAGAAGTGGAGAGGAGAGGAGAGGAGGCGGCGGTTTGGGCGGAGAAGGAAAAGGAGTGGCCTTTGCGGTCTTGCTTGCCGGGGCCGAAGACCGGAAAGACGCGTTGGACTGCTGAATTTCTGATGCTCGCTCAGCGCTACCAGGAAAGAGAGACAGCAGTTGGTGAATTGGTGCCGCTGGCGCTGCGCCCTCTCTTTTTGTTCAGTAGCACCCCCTCTTTTTTGTTTATTTCTGCACGCATCCTTTATCCTTTTTATGCCTTTTGGGCTGGAAATGGATGGCAAACAAAAAGATTTGGGATCGATGCAACCTTTTCCGTTATGTCGTCGTGTCGACGCCGATTCCTTGTGGACGAATATTGTGTTCCTGTGGTATCTATCATGCAATTATGGTAAATTTGTTTGGGATGGTTAATTGAAGCATGTGTTTACAAAGATGGTTTGAGTATATACCTTTATGTATAAGTAGTATTATGTTGTTTTTGCTGAGATGGCCAGGGTTTTTGTGGAGGACAGCTCATAATATTTTGGACTATCAGCCTGTTCAGTTGGCTGGTTCGTATCGTTGCTGGTTCGTAAAGAAGTACTGCTGACTGGTTTGTATGAGAGAAAAATACTATTCCGGCTGAAAATTTACGATCGTTTACGACAAGCCACAGCCAAACGAACAGGCTGTATGTCACCGCTGATTTTGTTTTTTCATGTACAGCGAGACGTGTGTATTTTGTATAACAATATTTGTCGAAAGTTATGTCACGTTATGTACAAGCTAGCAACTCGTATCGATATGAACATGTTGTACACGTACCGGTCCGTGTCCTATTGAAGTCAATTATAAGTTATAGGCCGCTTTATTGTGTGGTTATATTATAGAGGATGGTTAGTAGGACGTACGTATACGAGACGGTGGGTAGATAGCTATGAACTATAGGCTCCGTTTGGTGGCTGAATGTTAACTGAAATTGACTGAAAAATACTGTTCCGACTGAAATATTGTGAGAGAAAAATACTATTTCGGCTGAAAAAAAAAGCCGAACAAACCAGATATGGGGTAAGCCAAACGGGGCATATAGCTATTTATTTTACTAGACACCTTTGAAGGATTTTATCTCACCACAAGAACATAGGTTGGGCTCTACTCCTATTCCTCAAATTCGTCACCTTTTATTCCAAAACCTAATGAATAAGGGTTTTGCTTCTTGTCTTTGTCATAACCTTTTACAAGAGCATATGACCTTTTTTTTTACTCTTACTACAAATTTCTCGACTAGTACTACCTCTTCGGCTTATCAATCTAGTAAGCACAAATATTTGTTTTAGGTAAAACTAGCAAACATATATAGAAAATCCAGTTTCAGTAATATTACCATAAATAGTTTCAGAATGAAAAGAAATTAAGGTTGATTGGAATAGGCCCCGTTCGCTGGTCTGAATCTTGACCAAAACTGATTGAAAAATACTATTCTGACTGAATTGTTGTGAGAGAAAAATACTGTTTCGGCTGAAAAAATAAGCCGAATATGGGGTAAGCCGAACGGGACCTGAAATGGTCCACGCACATCTCTTCTGTTTTGTCTTTCACATCATGCATTTTCTCATCGTTTGCGACCGTATGCTTTTACCATCTCTGTGCAAACACTAACGTCCTTTCAATTCGATTCCACGGAGAGATTGATTTGTACTCCCGGTCCGAAACCGAGAGAGGCCACACAGCCGGCCGCCCGGACCATATGCTAATCCTCCTCCCCTGTCACGGCGCGAGTTGAGCCGCGCTCGCCCGCCTCGGCTGCTCTGACCAGGTTCCCCCGTCCGTCACCCCGTCGCTGTGCGGGTGGGCCCCTCGTGCGCCAGCATCCCACCCCCTCCGGGCTCCGGCCCACGCGGGCGGGCCCGCATTTGGCAGCACCTACGGGCCTGGGCGCGTGTGTGCTGCTCGCCTGCTCCGGTTGCTCGCGACTAACCTACCTACTAGTCCCCCTACCAGAAAACAGCAGACAAAAGCCTCGCGCCGGACGTCCCATCATCGTCGCCGCCGTCGCCATCAGTCCCTAATCCCCTCCTCCTCCTCCTGGTACGCAGTCTTTTTTCCGTTAATTAATTGATATATATATACATATAATCCGCTGGACCCGGGAGAGTTAGCACGAGTCGGTGGGTTGATTAGGCCTGCCGTGGCCCTCGTCGTCCCCGCACGTGTAGGGGCGGCAAAAACGGCGACGTGCGAGCGTTGGTTTGACTGACCCGCGCCGGTTACCTGTGCGTAATCCACGCGGCTTTGAAGCGGTAGTTTCTAGTTTGGCTGCAACGGCCGCCTGCGCAGGATCGGAGCGTGGAGAAAAACTCGCGGCGAATCCAGTTTTACCTGGTGCCGGTGCGGTGCCGGTGCCCGGTTTCGGCGGGCGGGCGCGAGTCGTCCGGACCGGCCGTGCATGGGCGAGGCGGCGGAGTCGCTCTTTTGACTTGGCTCGGCGGGCGGATTAGCTTAGCGACGAGGGCGGGTCATGCGGCAAGTGGCGGCAGGAGCGGATGGTTCGTTGGGCGATTGATTATCCAGGTGGTTCCGGGTCAGCTAATCACGCGGGAATTGCGATCGCATGCAGCGCTTGCAAGCAAAGCATCACCTAGCCTAGCATCCACCCAACCAACACACCAGATTTTGCATTGGGCAGTGATGACTGATGAGTGTGTTTGGTTGGCTGATCCACTCGCGATCGTTCAGAAACACACAGGTACACGGGGGGCATGATTTGCATGATTGATGGCCTGGCACATTGCGTCGCTGCCCCCAAGCAAATCAAATCAGCACGGGGTGCCGGTGGGGTTTGGCTTTGGCCGCCTGCAGCCAGCCTGAGTCGAGAGCAGTTTACAGTTGCCCCTGCCCTGCGCTTCTCTGTTGATGTGGACGGAGAGCCCACCTGACCTGCTGCCACGTTAGACAGGCAGACTTGGGCCCCAATTTTCCTAGCTTTGCTATATGGGCCTACTGGGTCTTTCCTAATCTTAGTCTAACCTGCCGTAAAGGCCTCCTCTTCCCTTTTCAAACGCTCGTTTGGATCTTCCACGTTCCGTTGCATTTTTTGACGGGCCCGTATTTCCATCCACTTTTCACAGAAAACCATTGGGTTGGTGGACATTTGGACCCCCGTCGGTCTTAGGCGACCACCGCATGTTAAGCCCAAACACATCCTCCTTCCGCTGCCGACCATGGGTGTTTGCGGCGTCCCGCCGACCCCGGTAAAATAATTCGCTGTAAAAAGATGGGCCGAATTTAATTGTTTTGGGCCTTGTTTTCAGCATCCCGCAGCCAAGCAAGTAGCAGCATGCAAGTAAAGCCGAAATTGCTGACATCAGCACGTACCTTATACTTTTTGAGGTAAAAAAAAAGATACATCTCCAAAACCAAGTATCTTGATTAAAATCCGATTGCACCATCGTATTCTTTGCAATAAACTCTTCAAAACAAGATTCCACATGGATATATTTCGATAAAAAATTTTAACAAACATTTTATCTCACAATAAACCCGTATTTAAAGATAATCATCGAACATCACATTAACACTACACAAAACATTGTAGAAAATAGCATAGAACATCATACGTATACTACGCGAACATCACAAATACATCGAAGAACATCACATTAAGACTACACAAACATCGCTAAATAGAGCTAAAACAGCATATGCATACTACGTGAACATCACAAATATCGTGAAAATATAAAATAAAATAATAAAATTAGTGGAGTAAAATTAATTAGAGTCAAATAAAAAGAAAAAAAATGCTGCCGAACATCACAAAAAAATCCTAGAACATCACATTAACACTACACGAACATCACTAAATATGACATAGAACATTATATATATACTACGTGAACATCACAAAAATATCATAAAATGTAAAATAAAATAATAAAATTAGTGAAGTAATTAATTAGAGTCAAATAAAAGAAGAAAAAATCTACCGAACATCACAAAATATATCTAGAACATCGACGTATGCATAATGAACATCACAAAATACATCGTAGAACGTCACATTTCTCCTTACGGACATCACAAAAATACACCATAGAGTATCACATGTATACTACGTGAACATTACATGTAACTATAAATAAAAAAAGCGAAACATAAAATTGTAAATATAGAAGAAAAAGAAAGGAAAATAAAAAAAGAAAAGGAAAATAAATGAATGAAAGGAAAGCAAAAAAGAAAAGGGAAACATAAAATAAAAATGAAAATAGAAAAAGGAAACAAAAAGAATAATATAAAGACAACCAAAAATGAAAAAATGAAAGGAACTAAAAAATAAATAGAATAAAAGAAAATAAAAAAGAAAAAGAATAAAAGATGAAAAGAAAGAAAAATAAAAAGGAATAAAAGATGACAAGAATAATAGAACACAACAAAAAATAAAAGAGAAAAATAAAAAGGAAAAGAAATAGTAGAAAGGAAATAAAAAGAAAGAGGAAAAATAAATAGAAAAGAAAAGAAAAAATAAATATAAAAAGGAAATAGAAAAATAAATAGAAAAGAAAAGAAAAAGAAAAACTCACCTACGAAACCGTACTCGCTCGGGCGTCGACGGAAACAAAAAGCGGCGCGGAAGCGAGGTGGCTCGCGCGTCGCTCGGGATAGCCTGGGCCGCTGCACATTCAGTCGACTGGGCCGAAATAAATTAAGATGCGGAGGGAGCACAGGGTCGGCGCGAGGATTGGGTCCGACTGGTCGGCAGACGGTTTCCGCGTGTTTGGGAGCTTTTTTGTTTTTGACATATTCCATTCCAAAATAGGAGTAAATACACTTCTAGCATTTAAAATTATTAATTTTAGATCATGGACCACTAGCAGGCTAGCACTAGTATTTTTTTAATTCTTCTATTTCTAAAGTGCAACCATTAAATGCTGCTATAACTTTTGATAGCAGTATATAGTAAAAATTTTATAGTAGCATTAGCAAAACGATTAGTTGCTGCAATCTCTACAGAGACACCTTAGATTTTGGTTAGTTCACGTTTTAATAGTACGCCAATCTAGAATTGTCAAACCCCACGAACCGCCTCACCTCACGTACTCCCTTCATCCCTAAAACAATGCAATGCTAGGTTTTAGATAAGTCAAGCTTTTCTAAGT
The DNA here is from genome assembly GCF_019320115.1 of Miscanthus floridulus. Classification (NCBI taxonomy): domain Eukaryota; kingdom Viridiplantae; phylum Streptophyta; class Magnoliopsida; order Poales; family Poaceae; genus Miscanthus; species Miscanthus floridulus. Next base: position 25,614,446 of record NC_089598.1, on the reverse strand, counting down.
TTGACCAAATTAATAGGAAAAATATCAACATTTATATCTCCTATTAATTTTATGATAAAAATATATTCCATAATCAATGCAATCATACTTATCCGGTATCATAGATATTAGTAATTTTTATATAAATTTAGTCACATTTAAAATTGCTTGATTCTTTTTTTAGAATTAAAAATTGCTTGATTCTTTAGAAAATGGGAATTGTATTTTTTTAGGAAGGGAGTAGCTAATAGCACAAGTAACTGTTGAGTGTATATTATTGTTTACATAGTTCTTTGAAGCCGTGCATAAGCTGGCTATAATTTTACAACCCACTTTCTTCTCTTCCTTCTTCTTCTCTCCTAAGTCGTAACACAAATCTAATGTGGCAGTTTCTACAATCTACTTACATTATCTTATTATACTCCCTTTATTTCAAAATAATCAATTTCTACAATTGTCCTAAGTCACACTAACATATGTGACATCAAAACAAGTATATTATGAAAAAATATTTTTATTGTGTATCCAATAACAAATCTTGTGTCATAAGCATCGGTGTTGTTTTTTTTAATAAATTTGGTCAGATCTAAAAATTTTAACTTATGACAATTTTAAAAGTTAATTTATTTTCAGGATGGATGGATTACTTGCTCTAACAGCCTGTAGAGTTCAACCGTCACATGTGTGTGTGACAACTCAACCCCATCTCTTCACAACCTACTCTATAGCTTATAAGTCCAGTCTCAGTAAAAAAAATTTGGTGGCACAGTTGTTACCAAGGCTGTCATGTCAGATTTTGTGTTGGTAACTATGATAACGGGTTTCATCCGGATGAAAACTCTCTCTATCGCATCAAATCTGTTAATGTGTTATGATATTAAATGTAAATAAAACTTAGGGCCTCTTTGGCCGGGCTCCTAACAGCTCCGGCTCCATCTGACATTTACTGTAGCAGCACTGCTCATCGCACTGTGTATAGAAGCTGTTTTTCTCTCTCATCCTCTTCTCTCTCACTGACAACGAAGGAGCTGCCGGAGTCAGTATTTTTGGCTTCCCGGCTCCGGCTCCTCTACACGCTACAGTGCTCCTACATTTTGAGAGCCGAAGCAAGCAAGAGCCCGGCTAAACGGCCCCTTAGATAAAAGCTCCGAGCTGACCTAACAATAAGTTTTGCAATCCACGGTTCCGATAGGACTCCTCTTTTAAATCCGTCATCAAATCAGCCTGCCCATTGTAACTAGAGTGGGCGTGGCCCATTGACGAGTCCAGAATGCATATTTCTTCTCCAAACCAGTTTCGTGGATGACGCATTAGTTTTTTTTTTTTGTGTGTGTGTACTACTAGGTCAAGTGGCCATCGATTTGGCTGAGCCTATGGTTTACAATAATAACAGTATGATAATAATCGTGATGATGAGAAGATGCCTCGTCAGTTACAGAAATGGTTGAAGTACAGAAAACGAGTGTCAAGCGGTGTGAGCAAAACGTAACCGGCGGTGCTCCGTTCGATAATGTCGAGCTACCTTGAGAGTCTCTGTATACTAGACAACAAGTCGGGGTCGTGTGCGGTTCTGCACGACACGGCAGGTTTAGGCGTTTCGATTAGCCGCCATTTAGGCTAGCGTGTTGGTAAGAGCTACCACTGCCGGACCCAAATTGCACGCACGCAGCTGCGTCACGGCAATGGGAGTCTAGATGGAAGCGGGCAATTGTTGGCATACCGCCCGACGTGACGGTGGTGAAACTACTACCAGCTGCGACGACGACAGTGACCTCCGTTCCGTACCATGATGCAGAGTATTATTCAGCCGTTGGAAGGTAACGTCGTACGTGTGGACCTTGGGTCAATGCCGCCGTACGTAGTATTGCACATGTGCCACTGCATATATATATATATATATATATATATATATATATATATATATATATATATATATATATATATATATATACGCGGCCTGTTCGCTGGTTGGTTTTTGGGCTGGTTTGAACTGGCTGGTGCTGATTTGTTGTGAGAGGAAAACACTGTTGGCTGGCTGGTTTAGGTTGACTGAAACCAACAAGCGAACATGCTGATATATATATATACACACACTATGCTAAGTAGTACTGCGATACCCTATTCGTGTGTCCATCTCGTGCTGTTGGGTTGGGTTGGGTGTACCGAAAATCGGCTGCATTTGAACATCATTAGTTGGGCAGTACAGATTTTTTTGCATCGATCGTGTGATGCGTGCATAGGCATAGTTGCATAACACACACTCAACTATAACAACCAACTTGTGTCCATTATTGATGCATAAGTATGTCTTTGCTTGCTAACTCCTCCTTCCCTGCGCTGCTGGACTAATCACTCACTCAGTCTTTGAATCAATCGATCCAAGGACGGAGCAGAAGCAATCCAATGAACCGAGGTGATGATGATGTATCGGTAGTATCTGGCCGAAGCTGACGTGTCTGTGTCCGCTAGCGCTAGCTCCTGCGATGTCGACATCGATGCACCTGTACCTGGCCCAGCCCATCATTGTCTGACGACGTCCCAACGCACCTGTCCCTGCAAATCAATGAGTGGATATGCTTTCGGCAGAGCCACTAGGAGTATCGCACGGTTCACTGGGCTTATAAGTTATATTTTTTTTAAGTTAATGAATAATATTTTTCTCTTATAATAAATTGATCAACAATACTTTTAGCTATGACTTATCAGCCAACAAATAAAGCATATCCACGTGACAGCCTGACAGGTCCCCCGGCCGGCCTGTCCGTCATAATGACAGTAATAAACACTCTGTTCGCTTGAACTTATCGGCATGCCTTATCGGTTATGGTATAGTGTTTTTCACTCACCATAAATTAGCGAACCGTACTTTTCATCCGGAACGGTACAGCGTACAGTATTACTAACCAGACGTGTACACGTCACGACGCACACTGTCGCTAGTAAAAACCTGTGCCGGGGCGTACCGATCGCCAGTCGCCGTCTCCCAGCCCTGGCGGCGTCCACGGGCGAAAGCGACCAAAGCCTCCAAGGCCGGCCCAGCGACGCAGTCGACAGGTGGCTCGGCCATCGAATCGATCTGGGGTCTGGGCGCGTGCCGGGTGTCACGGCGCCGTTTCTCGTTGCACGGGCGAGTTTGCTCTCGCGCTGTACTATGCACTGTATAGTTCACGCGCAACAGTTGTTCACGGAGGCCCGGGACGGCGGTTCGAGCGACGACGTTCTTCCAACCACTGCCCGGGCCTCCATGGACGGAATCTGTGGGTATGCTGGTGGCCACGCGACGCGCCACCGCGCCGACCACGTCGCGAGCGCGAGGCTCTGCCGGCCCGGTCACCTCGGTCCGCGGTCGCTTTCGTACCTCCGGCAGAAGGAATCCCGTGGCCCGTGCTGTTCGCCACGCGACAGCTTTCGTACGTTGCTGAGTCCGAGCGCGAGCATCTACCGAGTACCGACGAGCTCGTACACGTCCGTTGCGGCCTTGCGGGTGGTGGAAAAGGTGAAGCCAATACATGCATGCACTCTGAGCCGGATGGGCGACCTGTTCGCCGGCACTTATCCGGCACTACTTTTCAGTCATATAGCGGTGTTTTTTTTCTCACAATATTTTAGCATAAACATCAATATAAACCAAATTTCAGCATAAACGAATAGGGTGTGACGCCGACCAATTCATGTGACTCAAGTATAACCATTCTAATACATGCATGCTTTTTCAGGATTCCTGAATTAATTAACTAAGGTCATGTTTAGTTCCTCCCTCTAAAGTTTAGTCTCTATCCCATCGGATGTTTGGACACATGCACAGAGTATTAAAGATAGACTAAAAAATAACTAATTGCTCAGGTTGCGACTACTTTGTAAGACGAATTTTTTAAGCCTAACTAGTACATGATTTGACAATATGATGCTACAGTAAACATGTATTGCTGACGCATTAATTAGGCTTATTAAATTCGTCTTCCGGAATAATGAGGACTTCTATAATTTATTTTATTATTTATATCTGAACACTCCCACGTAACATCTCAATAGAGATATCTAATATGACATCCTAAACTTTAATCCGTGCATTTAAACAATGCCTACACGTAAACGATGGAGCACACACGGACCTGCAATGAACTGAATCAAGTCATGCACATCTGCATTGTAGTTACATGGATAATGTTTCCTATCTTGTGCCTTGAGATGTGGGCATTATATTCCCGGCCGTCATCAGGGTTCTGTTTAGTTCCCTCCTAAAATGCCAAATTTTTCAAGATTCTCCGTCACATCAAATCTTTGGACGCATGCATGAAGTATTAAATATAAATAAAAAATAAAACTAATTACACAGTTTAGACGAAATCCACGAGACGAATCTTTTAAACCTAATTAGACTATGATTTGACACTAATTATCAAATAACAACGAAACGTTTTGCCAAAAAATTTGGCAACCAAACTGGCCCCAGCTCAAGGTCGTCCCCCATTCAGTGTATCCATCAGCTTTTTCGCCAAAGCTATTACTGTGTCCTCTGGCCTCTGCCATTTTCATAGGACAGGCCGTGCGGAGGGTATTACTCCTAGAAAATGCTATACATACCCGTAGTGTGACCGTCCACGAAAATTGCTAGCACGGCACCACAACACCACGATCTGCATCCGCGTCGTCGCCGCAACCAAACAAACATGCCGGCAAAGAGGATTGCACGCGCCTGCCCAATGAGAAGTCGACGAGTTGCGACACCTGCAGCCGCGCTCTTAGTCTTGTGTCGTTTTCAGTGCACGGACGGGGACGGGCTAGTAGCTTTTTGACGCACTGCTGGTTAATTCGTACTGCTACGCGCCGCCTGGCGTGGCGTCACCTTGCCTTTGCCGACCTCGTCGCTCTTCGGGCGCACCGGTACGTGATGAGGCGGACCCCCGTCCCCCCGGTGCATGCACCGCATGTCTCCTCTCCTTCGCCCTCTTCTGACCGACCGGAGCTCTCACGCGTGCCTGCCGCCTGCGGAACCTGCCGTTTGTCCCCTTGGTCACAGCGTCGTCAGAGGCCAGAGTTTTTCAGATAGGAGTACAATGCAAGTCCGATGGATGGATAGATACCGATGCGTCCTAGCGCGAGTTTGTCCCCCCGGAAAAAAAAGCTGAAAAAGGGTGTCTCATTGTGTAACCTCATGTTTTGTCGCCTCGCCACTCGCTAGTCGCTACCCGGGGCGAGAAGGCAAGAAGCATCCTCCAGGTTCATCGCACTTCCGTCCAGGTCCAGGCAGGCGTCCAGCGCAGCTGCCGATGAGGAGGGAAATTGAGCTCCAACACCCACCACCGCCCGGTCCGCGGTGAGCTGCGCTTGCGCGCGGCATCGCATGATTTGCTTTGCGTTGCCCGTCGGATACAGCAGGTAATGTTCTCGCGCTTGCCGTGCAGTCAGCCCAAGACTCGCTGGAGTACAACTCTAGAAGCAACTACTACGCTCTGTTGATAGTATATATACTCTTCCTACTAGCTTATTGCACCAATCAAGTTGCTATAAATGATGGTTAGCACTGTACTACGTTATAGCGCTGGAGCTACCTTAATTGTCTGTTGCACTTTCAAGGGTGCTGGTTCGCACTACGAACTGTCTGCTAGCAGAAATGTCACGTCGGCCGCTACAATGGTTGATGGCGCGGCTTGCCAATCCCTGCTTTTTGGCAGATCGGAGATCACACGAGTCCCTTTCCTTGATATATTTTGAACAAGCCTCTACAGTAAAGTTGGTCGCCTCCGCTAATCAACCCACTGTTGCAACTAATACATGATAGACTCCAAGCATTGGGTTATTATCTTCCGATGTCGTCACCGCGTACGATGCCACTCCATCGATGGACTCAGGGTGTCAATCGGGTAGCCAACATTTCAACCGACGGATCGGTCGCCCATGCTCAGGCTCAGCACCTGGTCCGGTGAGTCTTCAGATTCGCAAGATGGAGTGGACTCGTCAAGCAATTTTCAGAGCCTACACCTCTCTAGTCTCTAGTAGAGTGCACGGAGCTGAGGCACGGCTGAGAATTTTTGGGTGGTACGGGTACGGGTGGCACAACAGCCTATGGTACCCTAATAAACCACCCTCGCCTAACACAAGAGAAAACTGGTGAGGATGTTGGATTGTTTGCTACTTTTGCTAGCACGCACGTGGTCCGTTTGACATCTTTTGGAAAATGCTGGCTACTCAGAGCAACTCCACTAGGGACACCCAAATCAGGACTTTTACTTTTAATTTGGATGATTTCTCCTATTTTTGTTGGCCCAATTTTTTACTTCCATTCCAGCAGCAGCACCCAAATTTAGGCCCTCAAATCCCTTTAGGTAGACACTGACGAAAGGGACCTGCTCGTCATTCTCACGCTCTATCTACTGAGCTATACACATACACACGGATACAGAGGGAAATGGCAAGCAGCACCACATCCGCGACATTACGGCAGAGGTCATGGAGGCGTCGGGGAGCGCAGGAGGTGGAGCTCCGCTCGTCGGGCTATCAGGAAGTGCAGGAGATGGCAGAGCAGGAACGTCGGGGAAACCGACGAGGGGCGCGCCGCATCGAGGAGGAAGGCTATCGGGAAGCGCACGAGGTGGAGCAGGAACATCGGGGAAGCGCCGGTGAGGGGCGCGCCGGGAGGAGGCCGCGCCGTTGGGGCGTGGGGCTGTGCCGGGAGGAGCTCCCACCAGCAGGTGGCCGCGTCGGAACGCTCGCGCCGGGCAGGGGAGGGGCCGCGTGCTCGCCGAGAGGGGAGGATTGGCGCTCGCCGGAGCCCGGAGGGGGGGGGGGCGGCGCGGTGGAGGTGGAGGTGGAGGTCGGCGGCTGCGCTCGTGCGGAGAAAAACCGTAGCAACGGCAGGATGGGGGCGAAGGGCTAAGCCCCCGTTCTCCCACAAGAATGGGGTCTAGAGGATGATTATAGGTGCTCACCCCAAATTGGGGACTCGAGTAGGGGCCCTGTTGAAGCTACATTTTTTGCCTGAGCACCTATATTTAGCTATGGGAGTTGAAATTGGAGCCCTGCTGGAGTTGCTCTTATAGGAGTAGCTTGGAAAGGGCCACGGTTCATGCATCACAAAGATACGATTTTGGAAGCTAGAATTTGCAATGAGACTCTTTTTTATGCCAAACATTCTGAACATGGGTCTAGATAGGAATTGATGAAAGACGAGGGAGAAATTAAGCTGAATGCAGGCCTATTTGGCTCACCGGGTGGGGGTGTTTGGATCCCCTGTCACATCGGATGTTAATTAGAAAGACTAAGCATGATCTAATTATAAAACTAATTACATAGAGATTAATTGGCAAGACAAATTTATTAAGTCTAAGTAATCCATCATTAGTATATTTTACTGTAGCATCACATTATCAAATCATGAACTAATTAGATTTAATATATTCATCTCGTAAATTAGTCTCTGTCTATGCAATTAGTTTTGTAATTAATCTATTTTTAATACTCCTACTTAGTGTCAAACATTCGATATGACAGGAACTAAAATTTAGTCCGTCGAACCATTGCCAAGCATTTTGTCCAGAATCAATGTATCCTAGCACTAGTTTTTTTTTATGAGTACAAGGGACGACGGGCCCCTGTCCAGTTGCATTGCACAAGTTAGGCCTGGTTTAGTTCCTAAAAATTTTCACCCAAAACTATCACATCGAATCTTACGGCACATACATGGAGTATTAAATATAGACGAAAAAAACTAATTGCACAGTTTGGTTGGAAATCACGAGACGAATGTTTTAAGACTAATTAGTCCATGATTAGCCATAAGTGCTACAGTAACTAACATGCGCTAATGATGGATTAATTGGGCTTAATAAATTCGTCTCGTAGTTTCCAGGCGAGCTATGTAATTAGTTTTTTTTATTAGTATCCGAAAACCCCTTCCGATATCCCCGAAACATTCGATGTGACATCCAAAAATTTTCATTTCGCGAACTAAACACACCCTTATTTGGTCAAAACTCAGAAAGATGCTCCATTTATTTTTATTTTTATTTTTATTTTTTTGCCCGTGCAGACTCTACGTTTCTTCTTCACACATGTCTATTTATTTTTTTTATTAGTCATCAATGGACAAATTCGGGAAGTCTTTATAATTTCAACGATACCCTTGGGGTTGGAGAAGTGCATGTAATCCACTTCCGAGCGAGATCCCTTGCCACGCAAAGATGCATTGCTTGTGTTGAACACATGCCGCACCATAGCATGATCCCTCCTTCCATCGATGGTCGTCGGAGACCATCGCGTTTGAAGAAAAATGTGGTCACATCTTTGACTAACCTTTTCCAAGATAGGATCTTAATTAAGTGCAATCTGAAGCGTTGAGCCCAAAAGTTAATGGCCGGATATGATGTCGTAATTAAGCAGCGATCACGTCGATCGGTCATGCACCAAGATTTTTTTTTTATTTCAATACTTTTTTGGCAATACACATCATGGCAGAGACTTAAATACACTTATATGTGCGCACACCACTACAAATATATACACGTGCATCTCACTCTTATCAGCATCTTTAAGACTAACCGACAAAGTCGGAAAATCCTTTAAAGTCACCACGATCACCTTACTATCAAGGGATGTCGCTAAGCACACACTAAGATCACCTTACTGCATGTGTGACTACACTACACTCTTAGTCTTAGCAGCAATGACGATGATATGACGTAGAAAATGCTGACCTAAGCATGGTACTTAGGCTTCTTGCAGATTCCGATACACCCGTCGGACCAGGATAAGACAACATTTACCTGTCCTTATGGTAGATTTGCTTACCGACGGTTGCCATTTAGTCTATGTTTTTATGCGGAACTTCTGCTCCGTGGAAGTTCTGCGTTTTTCTGCGCAAGCAGATTCTAGCAGGCTAAATCAAAGAAGAAAAAAGTCAAAACCAAATCAAATGAAATCCAAATGACCTAAAATTTTGCGCACAGCTTCGTTAGGATGTTTTAAAGGTGTGCACAAAAATTATGCTTCAAAAAGGTCAAATCTTGAATGGCAGATTGAAAAACAAGCTCTCAAGTTGGGGTTTTTGCAATGCCCTTGAAATGGAGGAGATGGGGGGGGTGCTCATGGGAAATCTGGTCGAGACAAATCATAAGCATGTTTCCAAAACCTCAGCATAAGAAATCAACCCAAAAACCTCTCAAAGACCCTCGAGAATTTCACCAAAAGAGCAAGATTTTGGAGAGTTTCAGGGCTTGGAACCAAGAGCTTTGGAGCTAGGCTTCAAAACATGATCTAGATATGTTCGAAATGTAGTATGCCTCATCGCAACAGTTTGTTGCATTGCAGTCAACAGAGAAAAACATTGACACGTGTGCATTATTTTAAATCAAATAAACAATAGCATACTACTAGAACCAGCTTCTCACGAGTTATACCGCTTAGAGCAGTGTGCTCAGGGATCGCCCCTTGCTGGTACAACTTCTTCTTCCAATGCCTAGGGGTCCTCCTATGGTCGATTTTTTTAATAGCATACTACTAGAAGGATGCATGATCGATGCATATAACCATCAAGAATACATAAAGCTGACATAATTTTTTTCATTCCTTGGTAGTCTATACCTAGATATACGCCGTGTCTAATATATAGTAAAAATCATGTATATAGAAAAAAATAATGGCATAAAATTTGGAATGAAAGGAAAATTTTCCTCTAACTTACCTATCTAGCCTTGGGCGTGGCCATGAGATTGACACATGCCAAAAAGACGGGAGAGAAGAGAAGCAATGCAATGGCGTAGCTGAAGACAAACAACGTCAGTAAGCCTAGCACGGTTGTCTTATTGTACCACCTACTACATCCGTGTGGTTCCATGAGCAGAGGCAGATCCAGCGTGGGGGCTCAAGCCCCCTCTACTCACCGAAGCTCCATGGAGTTAATAGAGAGGATGCTCGAATTGATAGTTTTAGTAGTATGCTTGGATTTATGCTGCCCCCTACATGTCTTGGAACACTTTATGTACCTACTCAAAGATGACTATCAGTGTGGAGGCACAATTTCCAAGCAATGGCACGTGGAAGATGACAATTGCAACATCATGCAACGAGCTTGTTACAGGAAACTAGATGGACAAGACAACAATAAGAAATCTAAAATAAAATAAAATAAACACATTAATACACAAATATATGAAACAATAGTATTCCTATAATATATACATATGCGGAAATCTATTCCTTTCTTACTCAGGTGGTACTACTTGATAAGCAAACTCATGAGCTTGGTCTTACTTCACCCTAAACGAAAAAAAACTTCCATGTCCTGGTTTCTAGAATGTCACCTTCCTGCGAATCAATCGTGGCACAAATATATAAAACAATAGTATTCCTATAATATATACATAAAACTAGGTGTTTCAAAAAAATCTGACATCAGTGTCGCACCATGTCAGTGGTGTGACACCACCTAGATACCTAACGCGTATCCCTTGGTCCCTCCGCTAGTGAATGCAACCAGCAAGTGGCACCACATTCTTTCAATAAAGGTAGCATTTGCTTTTGGGGTGGAACAATATTTTAGTATTTGCTTAGAAAACATTCTCATATGGGTATATTTTCTGTACGGTTCAGAGACACTTTGGACAAAGTCACCCTAAGGAGGGCTGTGTTCTCTCTAGATGTGGGACAATTCCATTATCCAAAATCAAGGGGACAAACTCGTTGCACCTCATGGAAATTACAACTCCAAACCGAACGGTGTCACAGGGCAGGCGTAGTGTAAGGTATAACCGCATGGATTTTTTTCCTTGATGTACCACCCGAGTTTGGACAGTTCTCTCCTTATCTTTATGTTTTCTATATTCTTTCAAAGTATCTTAAGTCTCGTTTTAAAAAAAGGAGAAAAAAAATAGCATAAGCCCACACATACGGATGGCTACGCTGTGTTAGCTAGGAAATAAACATGAAGACATCTATGGGCCTGTTTAGATCCATGAGAACAAAAAGTTAGCTAGCTAGGGCCTTGTTTAGATCACCTCCAAATTCCAAGTTTTTTCACTCTCTCTTCGTCACATCAATTTTTGGACGTATGTATAGAGCATTAAATGTAGGTAAAAAAATAACTAATTGCACAGTTTGGTTGTAAATCACGAGACGAATCTTTTGAGCCTAGTTAGTCCATGATCAGACAAAGTTTGTCAAATACAAACGAAACGTGCTACAGTGTCCAGATTACAAAAATTTGCAATCTAAACCAGGCCTAGGTTCAAAACAAAAGCTAGCTAATAGCTAATACTCCCTCCATCCCAAATTGTAAGTCATTACAAGAATCTTGGAGAATCAAAGCATCTCAAGTTTGACCAAGTTTATATAATAAGATAATAACATTTATGATACCAACTAAGTACCAATATATTCTTTGTTAATTATATTTTTATAGTATACATATTTGATGTCATAAATCTTTGTAATTTTTTTTATAATTTTGGTCAAACTTGAGAAGCTTTGACTCTCCAAGATTCTTGGAATGACTTACAATTTGAGATGGAGGGAGTAGTTGCTAATTTATAGCAGGATGTATTTTTAATCCACCTGCTAATAGGTGGTTGAATAGTAAGATGAAGGTGTATATAACTATTAGTACATATTAGTAATTCCAAACATGCTAATGAAACTAATTATTATTAGCCCTTTAACTAACAATTAGCATATTATTAGCATATTTGTTTGGATCTCCTAGTACTAATATTAGCTGCTAATTTTTAGTGCTAATAAATCCGAATAGATCCATATTTGATTTCCAGCGAGTGCCCCTCGAGGTATGAGTTAGCGAGCATTTTGCTTGGTTTCACAGGAGATGAGCTTCGAGTCGCCTGAAATAGCAAGGCAAGGCTCGCTCGCGCAAACGAAATGTGGCAAAGCTTGCTCAGAAACTGAACACGCCTTAAAAACAACGTTCACGAACACTCGTCACCAGAAACACAACGCAACACAGTTGCAAATCGCAATCGTGGTCCAACGAGGAGCCGGCAATCAGTTTGTTTGTCCGTTAGGTGATTTCTGGACTGATAAACCCGGCTGAGAAACCTGTCATCCAGCCAGCGCTTGTGCCAAGATCAATCGATCGCAGCCGTTGGCCCTGCATCAGACGGCCGCCGGCATGCTCCGTCGCCCCACCCACTCATCCACGCACACTTGTCGCCGCGCCGATCTCGTCACGCGTCTATTTAACCCGCGGCCGAGCCCCGCGGCTCACTCCTCCCACGCACTCCGCAATTCCGCTTCCGCATCACGCAGACAAGCAAAGCTAGCTAGCGACCAACCCACCGCCCGCGAGCTCAGATTCCCCTCGCCTCGCGCACCGTCCCGTTCGGCCCCACAGCCCAGCGAGTGCCTGCCAGCAGCAGCCAGCCATGTGCGGCGGCGCCATCCTGTCGGACATCATCCCGCCGCCGCGGCGGGTCACGGCGGGCCACCTCTGGCCGGAGAGCAAGAAGCCGAGGAGGGCCGCCGGAGCCGGCAGGAGGAGGGCCGGGGCCCCCGTGGAGGAGGAGGAGGACTTCGAGGCCGACTTCGAGGTGTTCGAGGTGGAGTCCGGCGAGTCGGAGCTCGAGTCCGAGGATGAGGCCAAGCCCTTCGCCGCCCCCAGGAGCGGGCTCCCCAGAGGTATACGACTGGGCTCGTCGCCGATTTCTTAACTATGCACTGTATACATCGGTAGGTAGATGGGAATTTTGGGCCACTGGTTTGGGGGTTTGGTTGTGATTTCGGAGGTAGATTTGGGTTCGTAGTCGTAGGTGGGTTGTTGCTTGGATCTGGGAGAGGTGAGGAGCTAAGGCTGCGTTTAGTTCACCAAATAAAATTTTTTGACGTTACATCGGGTGTTTTGGAACGTCGAGGAGTTTTTGACACTAATAAAAAAACTAAGTACATAGCTCTCCCGGAAACTGCGAAACGAATTTATTAAGCCTAATTAATTCTCCATTGACGCATGTTAGTTACTGTAGCATTTATGGCTAATTATGGACTAATTAGTCTTAAAACATTCGTCTCGCGATTTTTAACTAAACTATGCAATTAGTTTTTTTTTTTTGTCTATATTTAATACTTAATGCATGTGCCGTAAGATTCGATGTGATAGTTTGGGTCGAAAAATTTTAGAAACTAAACCAGGACTAAATTCGCATAGCTGTCGTAGCTGCTGTACTTTACTCCGATTTCTGCGAAAAGCTGTAGTAGCTGCTGTACTTTACTATTTTTTCTATAGGAATTTCATTTCTGCAAAAAAAAAAACATCCGGTTCTTGATTAATGCAGTGAGACGTTGTTGCCATGAATGATTGCTGCTATTAGATCATTAGATTAGCACAACGTACCTAATCATTTCCTGTAACGTACCTGTTGCTAATCATGGGTCTCGTGAATTTTTAGCTTAGTCCCCCAATATTTTCCCCTTAGTCACGCATGTGTTGGTGTACTTCAACGAATCTTTCCAGATGTTCCTTAAAAAAAAAGGAATCTGTCCGGATTGCTTCGGATCTATGGTTCTTTCTTCATGTTGACATTGAATTTGGCCTTTATGTTCGAATTTACCTTGTGGCTGAGGAAAAAGAAGGATAATCGTGTGTACCAATCTGGCTATACAGCAGCTTGATATTTCTGAATGAAGATTGGGAGTATTGTTCTGTTTATTTATTTATCTATATCTATCAATTTTTAATTCTGAATATTCATTTGTTGGCCAGTCTAGTAGAATTTGTATGCTTTTGTGCATCATTAACACTTCAATTCTAAGTCTATACTATGGTATAGTAGCACACTTTCAATCTTTCATGGGCACAACTGATGTCTTATGTTGATCTCCTTCCTTGCTTTAGATGGATTATTAAACACTAGTGCAGCTGGTGTTGATGGCTCTGCTGCAAATTCAGTTAAAAGGAAGAGGAAGAACCAGTTTAGGGGTATCCGCCGGCGCCCATGGGGTAAATGGGCTGCTGAGATTAGAGATCCTCGCAAAGGCATTCGTGTCTGGCTTGGTACTTTCAACTCTCCCGAAGAAGCTGCTAGAGCTTATGATGCTGAGGCACGCAGGATCCGTGGCAATAAGGCTAAAGTCAACTTCCCAGATGATGTTTCGACGATTTCTCAGAAGCACCGAGCTGGGCCTACCTCTCTGAAAGTGCCTGAGATGGACGTTGAAGAGAAGCCGATTATCAAGACGGCAGTCAACAACATGAGCAACTCAAATGCATATCACTACCCTGTTGTCTGCCACAACATGCCTGAGCCATTTATGCATACTCAAAACATGTCATTTGCTCCTTTGGTGAATTCTGCCACCCCCGTTCAGGAACCTTTCGTGAACCTGTCCTCAGACCAAGGTAGCAACTCCTTCAGTTGCTCAGACTTCAGCCTCGAGAATGACACCAGGACCCCTGACATAACGTCGGTAGTTGTTGGTGAGTCTGCATTCGTCCAGAACGCCGATCCTGCTGTGGTGCCTCCTATGATGGGGAATGCTAGTGTTGATCTCACAGAGTTGGACCCATATATGAATTTCCTGATGGACAGTGGTTCAGAGGACTCAATCAACACCCTTTTGAGCTGTGATGGATCCCAGGATGTGGTTAGCAACATGGACCTTTGGAGCTTTGATGACATGCCCATGTCTGCTGGTTTCTACTGATGTATGAGGCCCAGCGACAGGTGCTTGTACATAGGAACAAAGGGTAAGCTTGTGTAGTAATAGAGATTGGCTCTTTCTGATACTTGCAATTTCCATTCCTTTAATTCTTTCTTCTCTCCCTGTGTTTCAGGAATAATGTTCTGGAGATGAAGAAACGCCTGTGTGGCGTGCCTGCAGGCGTGCAGTAGCTGTGGTATTAGTATATGCTTAGATGTTCAGTCAGTTTCTTAAGTACACATTGGCGCTGGACATGTACCTTATTTTTAGTTTGACTATGTATCCGTGACAACAACTATGTGTCTGCAATTTTTATCTTCCTGCCTTAACTTCAAATGGCTTTGAACATTGCGAGTTTGTAGCCAATATGTGTGTACTATGTGCTTGGTTTGCTATTAGTCTAGTTCATCCTTCGCTGCAATGTGAATAGGCTTTTGTGGGCATGCAAGTGCGCGTAGCACGCCTATGGAAAAGCATTCCATCGAAATAGATGAATAACGATCAAATTTCTTCATAATGGATGAATAACAATCAATATTTCTTTTTGGAGAAGTCAGTTTCTTGATGCATGCATATGGTCTAGGATGGCACAACAATATATACCTATTATTCAATACATATTACGAGTTCTACCCATTTATTACCAATAATAATTGTTTTACAAAGGAGCATGGAGCATGGGCTAAAAGTGGATGTGTACCAGGAACTCCAAATTAGCCATTACCCATCTGTTTTCGAGTGCAAAAAAGTGGTCGTGTATCAGGAACTCCAAATTTCTGGCCCACACGCCAAGGCGGATTTTTGGTGTACACGGCTCATGGGCACAATGTTTTGTTGGATATTGAAGAACCCTATAGTACCCAAACGGTTGCCGCAGCTGCCATCATGAAACCTCACGCCTTGCGTGGGCTAGCAAACTTAGACACATGGCTCTACGGGAAAAAACACAGCAGAACAGAACATGTTAGAATTTCATTTCTAAATAGGAGACATTGTTCTAATTTATTTTCATTGTACAATGTTTTTTTTTACGAGCAAAGAGGGAATTTTATTAGCTAGTCACAAACAAATTACAATCGGCACGTAGGAAAGACCACACGCACATAGGCAAATTGTACAAAGAGACAAATTGTACAATGTTTTTGTGAAGACATCAAATGTGTGTACCATTGTGATGTGCAGCTAGAGTACGAGAGAGGAGCCTGTGAGGAATGAGAATGTTGCACTGTCGCAGGCTTCCGATGTCGATTCCGACGAGGCGGCGTGCGATTTCATTTCAATGGCCGGCACCGTCGCGAAGGACTTTCCCTTTCCGTTCTTGCTTTCTGAACGCGAGAGGAGGGCGGCAGGGGCGCCTGGGCGGTGTTTCGTTTGCTCGCAGAAGAGCAGGAGGTAGAACCGGAGAATCGCAACTGGCAACTGGCAAGCGCGGATCCAGAGACGCACGATGCACCCACGGTGCTACCTGCCCGTGCCGTCCGCCTGTTTGGTTGGGCTTGGGCCCGTCAAACGTGAGCACGTGACTCCTGCCTCTTGGGTGGGCCGTATGTGTCATGTGCAGATGACCGCCGCTGACATGGTGGTGCATGTACTTAGGCAGTTAGGCCAGTTCCCTCAAAAAGAGAGAGAGAGAGAGAGAGAGAGAGAGAGAGAGAGAGAGAGTTAGGCCAACGGAGTGCACAAATGATTATCCCGCGCGTTGCCGCGGGGCAGTGTTTCATTCACTTGTTTGTGCATCAGCGCATGTAAAAAAGTTTACAGAGGAACCAAGAGTATGTGCAGAGAGTTTTCAGTACACAACCTAGAGGTGAAGGTAGGGAGTAGCACCGTGCAACTTCAAACCTAAGAAGGCAACAATTCAAAATGCCGTAGTAATAAAATATGTGCACAAAAATCAAAGATCAATTGAAGGGCAGGCTACATCAGCATAACAGTTGGAATGATTTTGAAGCATCGTAGTAACATTGCCATTTCATATGCTCAGAGTCGCAGGACCAGCAGCAAGATAGATCAACTGGCTAAACCTGAATGACAGACCGCAAAGATGTCGATAAGAAAGCAGACGCATATGCATGGTCATGGGACTAAAAGGAGCAATGATCTCCGAAATAGAATAATATAGAGCTGAAGACATCCATACTTAGTAGTAGTTAAAAACACAAAGACAGTAGGGATAGCAGTAGTGTTAGCACTCTAGGAGCAGATGTTTTACTTTTTTGACAAGTGTGCGCATAAACTTATTTATGCAGAGGTTAGTCTTCCATTCACCATCAGGAAAAGAAACTCTAGGTAAGGCCAGAGGTTGAGGCTCACCATTGAGTATAGAAGTAGGAGATCATTGACAGAACCAACTGGCAATGCCATACAATTGCGGCCTACAAAACTAAATAACTTCAGTTACAGGAAAAAACAATTTTCAGGTTTGACATAAGAAATCAAATTGAACTATTTATAGAGATCTCAGCTGAGGTGCAGGTCGTTGCCTACTGTTCGTTGTAAATGTTAAATGAAATGTTGAGAGTACTTTGTCTTGCTGCCTAAATAGGCAGCAAATATCTAGTAAATGTAGATTGAATATAGTCAGCTCAGCTAGCTTGTTTGGGTGCAATGCAATGGTTGAAATATAGGCTTGAATTTTTTGGTTAAGTAGCATGTAATCCTTAAATCTGTATAAGTAGCACCGATGAAATGACTCAAACTATTGTGCTATGCAAACCCAAAATATGCACCGAGTATTCATGAATAGCTTACTGTTCGTTGTCAATGTTAATTGAAATGTTGAGAGTACTTTGTCTTGCTGCCTAAATAGGCAGCAATTGTTATTATATCTAGTAAATGTAGATTGAAGATAGTCAGGTCAGGTAGCTTCAAAGTTATTAGGACCGGACCGGAGATTGAACCGGCGAGGCCATCGGTTCACTGGTCCAACCGTTTACAACCGGTTGAACCGCCGGTTCAATTGTTTTGGACCGGACAAATTGAACCGGCCACAGTTACTTTGAACCGGTATATATATATATATATATATATATATATATATATATATATATATATATATATATATATATATATATATGTGCTATAATTAATTATTGACAGATGATAAATAAACAACACAAATTTAATTGCACAAGTTTTTAGATTCAAAACAAAAGTGCATGATAACTGATAAGAAATGCAGCTCATCTGTTACTACTTTAGCCATGTCGTGGAAAACTTAGAAATCAATCCTAAATTAATCAAATCTGGAGAAAAGAGATGCCTAATAACTAATATACTCTAACAAGAACACGAGTTTCATATATTTATGAATCTTCACATTGACAGATCATAGATGCCTAATTTAATCTTAACCCAGGCTCACCATTAGCCATGTCGCGAAGTTCTGGCATGGTCGTCTAGAACTGGAGAACAGCTGGGAAGCGTCGGGAGGCCTGGCGCGGTGGAGCCTAGAGCAAAGTAGCAGACAGCAAGGCTGCAGCCACACGCCGCATGCCGCACGCCGCTGTCGGTTGCGGACGACGCGAGCTCGACCCGCCGCGGCCTCCCGTTGCCCGTCGTAGCCGCCCGCCGCGGCCACTGCGACCGCGCTGTTGCCTGCCGCCAGCCGCACGCCGACCCGCCCGTAGCTGCTTGCTGATGCTCTTGCCGTCGCCTGCTAGATGCCGCACGGAGCAGAAGCGTCGTGCCGCCGCCCAGAACACGAAAAGGCAATTTTTCCCTCCCACTCGGCCACTCCCAGCGGCAAAACTACCCTAAAGAGGCATTTGGAGCCAATTTCCAATAATACCCCTAACTAGATAAGGTCGTCCTGAGTGCACAGAGGGGTAATTTTGGAAAAACGCAAAAACTCACCGGTTCCGTAAAAAACCAGCCGGTTCAACCGGTTTTTAGCGGTTCGATTGCACAGACGGTCTTTTAAGTGAACCGGACCGGTCTAGGCTCTGGTTCGGTCTTTTAGCGGTCGAACCGCCGGTCCGGTCCGGTCCTAATAACTAGGGGTAGCTTGTTTGGGTTCAATGCAATGCTTGAAACATAGGCTTGAATTTTTTGTTTAAGTAGCATGTAATCCTTAAATCTGTATAAGCAGCACCGATGCAATGAGTCAAATTATTGTGCTATGCAAACCCAAAATATGCACCGAGTATTCATGAATAGCCTAGTGCATTGCATTTTGCGACAAATCCTGAAATTACATGCAGCTTTGGTATCTCAATTTGTTTGGATGTAGTACAGGAGTTTAGAGAAGCATGGATTGTAGTGCAATGAACCACAGGACAACTTATATTGTAGGCATGCAAGTTCTGATAATCAGAGAGGACATGAATTGACCCTATAAGATAAATTCCTGCAAGTCATTCAGAGATGGTTTACCCATAGTCCGTAAATTTGTAGGGAGGGGACATTATGTACCTGGTTGGGGATGCCTGACTGAGGGCGTGGTCAGGGATGACGTGGCTGCATGGGGAAAAAAAACAACCGGGCTTTGTAATTTCAGTCGAAGTTGAGTACGTCCGTAAATAAACCGAATGGACAATTGCTAGGTCACATGAGCAATAATGCACCAAATGAATTCAAATGGGAACCTTAACTACACAGGCATACAATTTTTTTTGCAGGAAGTGAATTATGAATCTACACATATGAACGTGAAAGGAAAGAAAGGTTCGTAGCCAAACCAATTAGTTGTTGTCCTAGAAGAGGAATAGATGATCGGCACCACCATCGAAACAATTAGTGGCTGAGGCATGGTCTGGGAGGAAATTACAACAGTTTATATTCCACTGGGCGAGTACATCTGAAACTTAAAGAACTGAAGAATGAGACTTAACTATCTCGATGGCGCGAATCGATCCCTCTGAGCACATGAAAGCTTTTGAATCTCTGACAATGAAGCCCACGGTTGGCGCTGAATCAGATTTGAAATTGTTCTGTAAAGCTTCCTGCATTGCACACAAAGGAGAATCATTTTCTGACATGAATCTATGTTACAAAATCTAACTATACATGTGAAACATGAGACCTTCCTTGGAGAATGTTAAATCGATAGAATGAACTGGTGTCATTAGTGGTTCCTTCATAATTACCATGGGAATGATTATACTATAGTGATACAGGAACCGACTGAAAATGATTATACTATAGTGATACAGGAACCGAGTGAACATACCAGCACTATGCTGTTGTCATTCTCAGGAAGGAAACTAATATCTGTAGTACCTCGTCGCCATATGTCAAGGAATCAAACGGCCTTGTTCTGCAGCAGCGAGAAGACCGGAGCACGACGTTTCGTCTGCAAAAGACTTCGGAAATAGAATGAACGTAAGCAGGGGCAGGGCATGCCGACATCGAGGACGTCCTTACACTGGCGCGTCGGGCGTGGGCGTCGGCGACAGCCGTGAATCCGAGAACGGCGTGGTGGCCCAGCGAGGCCACAGCGAAGCTTGTGTTGGCCGAACGCGGCAGGGGAGAGCGGCACGGCCGTGATGGCGCCGGGCTGCGCCGCTAGGGTTTGGCTGCGCGGGGGCTCCCGTGCTGACGCGGCGCAACGTCGGGCAGCCAGAGCCAGGAAGAGGAGGGGGTGGAGCGCCGTTGCTGGAAGAGGCAGAGCGCGTAGGCAAGCCGAGGCGGAGAGGGCGAACCCGCGGCATCGTTGTGGCGGCGGTGTCGCTACGGCCAGAGGTGGCGTCGCGAGATTGGGGAGGGGGAGGGGAGCTGGGACTGCGGCTGGCAGCGCGGCTTGGATGTCGGCGGCGCTCGGCGGGGTGGGAGCGGCGGAGGCGGGAGGGCCGGAGTAGAAGCGTTGGGAGGGCTAACGTGGCCGAGGCGAGCACCTTTTTTTTTGGGGCGGCCAGCCGGGACGTTTATCCGCTGGAGGCAAAACGAAGGTTGGAGGAACTGCTGGTGCTGGTGGGCTCGGTGGATGCAGAGAGCGAACGGTGGCTGGGAAACGGACTGGAACAAATCGACGGCAAGGAAATAGGGACGACGTGGGCAGCTGCGGTTAAGTTTTGGTATATAGGAATAAGGATCTACTCCCTCCATCCCAAATTGTAAATCATTCCAAGAATCTTGGAGAGTCAAAGCTTTTCAAGTTTGATCAAAATTATAAAAAAAATTACAAAGATTTATGACATCAAATAGATATACTATAAAAATATAATTAACAAAGAATTTATTGGTACTTAGTTGGTATCATAAATGTTATTATCTTATTATATAAACTTAGTCAAACTTGAGATGTTTTGACTCTCCAAGATTCTTGGAATGACTTACAATTTGGGATGGAGGGAGTACTATGGAAGATTATTTTGTAATAACCGGACTTGCTAGCGTACGTCCAATCTAGGTGCTAGCGTCCGTGGTGCCCGCACAGGGAGTGAGCGAGCGCACTAGCAGTAGGACTGTGCCGCCTCATACGTCGCTCGCGCCACTCTGGATGTCGGCTGTGTCATCAGCCACTTCCCACGTGCATCTCATGTACAACATCCGATCTACTTTTGAAGCATCCAGATGCAACAGTTGTAACATACATAGAAGACAAATGGAACACTTAAAACAAGCGTTTGAAACATTTGCAGAAACACTCGAAAAATATTTGAAGACCATTGCAAACATATGTAACATCTAGATGAAATATTTGCAAAATATACATATGAAACACCTGAAAAACACTTGAAACGTATGTTTGCAATATGTATGTATATGCAACATCTAGATCTACTTTTTTAATATCCAGATAAAACACTTGCAACATACGTCTGGAGCGATGAAACATTTAGAATATAAACTTGGCAACATACGTCTGGAACGATGAAACATTTAGAATATAAACTTGAAACATACTTAAATAGCCCTTACAACATATGCAATATCCCGATCTACTTTTACAACATCGATATACAACACTTGCAACATACCTCTGAAATATCTGAAACACTTGAAACATAGTCTTGCAACATGCGGTTTTCACCCTTCTTCCGTATGAGTACGACAACACTGAGCGAGGGAATGGTCGATTCCAGCAAGTCGACGGGCGAGGATGGTGGCGTGGCCTGGCAGCGCCCAGCTGCCCTGGGCCCGACCAGTGATGACCACCTCTCTTGGCCGCTTGGCCACACGCGGCAGCTGGAGCCTGCGCGCCTACGTTGCTGCTGCTGGCGGGCACAGGCAGACAGGGGCACATAGGGAAGAAGAGGTAGTGATAGAAGGCGGTCAGTGGCGAAGGAGAAAGGCGAGTACGGTGCCACCCGCCACAAACGCCCTGCCCCAGTGCCGTGTTAGGAAAATAGGTAGCGATGTAGGAGAGAAATATGTCAGATAAAGACTTTTGAACCATTTGTATGGATTACATCAATTAAAATAACGCCCCATAGAAAAAACCACCCAGACACCGGTTCGCTCCGGTGCCAGTGCACTTGGCAAGGAATACTTGGCTTCACCCCTGTTAGAAACCTTACCCAAAGAATGGTCCCATTGTACGTACTTCTGTACCCAAACAACATGCTTTCCCACCGTTGACCGTTCAGAATGTCGAATATTCCACATTTTTTAAATACAAATCTAGAATCGGAAAGAAAAGAAACATAGAAAACAAATTCGAATATATCTATTTAGCGTCCTTATTAAAATTGGATGCAAATACCAAAATACATATATTAATATCACACGTTTAGATATTTAGACATCCAAATTCATCCCTAACTACCAGGCTACAATGGCAGGCCTGCTTTGAGTCAAGGGTATTCAATTAAATAACTACATTATTTTTATCAAACAATTAGTAATTATATTATATATGTTGAACACTTTCGAGTTATGATCTGATCTATAAATCTAGATATAATGTTCAATTATATGTTAAATTTTCTATTTATTATACGGATAAAATGAGTACTATATGAAACACTAGGCTTTATGTTGTAAAAAAGGGAAAATCTATTATCTTAGTATTTGGTCAATAAAAAGAGGGTCCATATTAAATCTCAAGGTCTAGAAATTACCACATTAATTGAAGAAAATAAAATCAAAATTTCAATAGACATCTAATAAATTGCCCACTACTATCATTAGCTAAAATTTGTCCAAAATACCCTCTTGCCTATTCTGCTATTACCTAATGTGCCATCATTATCATTAATAAAAAAAATAAAACCAATAGAAAAGAAATAATAACATGACGCATACTAAATTTCAGTTGGAAATCCAAATAATATATGATACTCCTCTATGATAAAATACAAACATTCCTGAGATTTTTTAGAAAAAGAATAAAGACATACTAGTAAATAAAGCAAATGATATAAAATCTAATATAAGAGTATAATGATCTATCTATATATTGTGAAAAAGATAGAAGCGCTCATGAGCGTTTAGTTGAGGTTTTTTTTTTGGCATGTTTATGTACAAGTATTTTTATCTCTCCTGTTACAAGGCACCGGTATAATTACTAGTTTTATGTTACCTTTAAAATTCTGAATATCCCGACGGTACTCATATGATCCTGATCCCATATTCCCATTCCCGTTAGCTGAAGGCGTCAAAGAAAGCGAAAGGGAATTGACGCATGCGCTGATGCGCCGCTCGGCCAGGCCAACCCGTTTAATCAGCGATGAACTCATGGCTCACGATAAGCCCCGTAATTAACTCAGTTTTAGCCAGGTCTACGACGTCACTGCTGTCGCCAACCTCTCCGTCGGCCGCTAAGTCGCTAACCCATTATAAATCATTGCATCCCGGCGATACCCGACAGCCTGCTTGCCGCGCTTGCATCGAGGAGAGTTCGGGGACCGGCCGGTGCGGAAGGAATCGACAGGAGGTGAGTCTTTTTTCCTCCCCTCCCCTGTACTGCCCGCGACGATTTCACTGCGATAAGTTTATTTAGCATAGGCTATCTGAATTTTTCCTCTGCTTCTCTTAACGAAACACGTGCTAAGCATGTTGCCGAAAAAAAAATTCCCCTGCTTCTGTTAGAGCCGATTCTTTCGATTTACTGACTTGGCACGAATTCATTCTGCAGTTCAGTTCTGATGGCTGCTGAATCAGAGAACGGCAACTGCGATGCTTGGGCAGCGAGAGATCCTTCTGGAGTTCTCTCACCATACAAGTTTAACCGCAGGTGGCTTCCCCCTCCCGATTTGGTGAAAAGTTGCATCATTTTTTAACGACGCCTAACCTATTTCTTTGGGATATTTATGGACCGTATTGTTTCCATGCCTTTTTATGTACATTATTATGTTTGGTTTTCAGTGTGTTTCATAGCTGTTTTCAACTGAGCATGTCTAGTGTGGAGCAAGTAGCGCAGCTACTTCTGCTCGTGGTCTGTCAAACTAAATTATGAAATTGATGCTTACTATGGGGCGTTGGGTGAGCATTTTAGGTCTGATGCGATTGCGGAAATTTAAGTGCTTGTATTTCTGTTCAGCTAGCTTATTGGTTTCATTTTCATAACGTCTTCTTATGAGAGCTACTATATGTATAATAATTTCCAGAGCAGTGCAAAACAGCGATGTTGCGCTGAAGATCATATACTGTGGAGTCTGTTATGCTGACGTTGGTTGGACACGGAACATGCACAATGATTCAAAATATCCTTTGGTTCCTGGGTAAGCGCGTTTTCATATCAATACATTGAATCCCTCAAAGGAAACAGAACATCATAGCCGAAACATCATATTTGTCAATGGTATTAATTTGTGCAGGCATGAGATAGCTGGAGTTGTAACTCAGGTTGGTGCAGATGTCAAAGGCTTTAAAGTGGGTGACCATGTAGGTGTTGGAACATATGTGAACTCATGCCGAGATTGTGAGAACTGCAATAGCTCTCTAGAGAACCACTGCCCAGAAAGAGTTTTTACTTTCAATGGCATTGATACAGATGGAACTGTCACAAAGGGGGGTTACTCCACTCACATTGTAGTCCATGAAAGGTACGGCAGTACCGTTTTAATTGGCTGCTCAAACATGATTTTTTTATATTGATAAAAGCTAGTTTTAGGGATGAAAACAGGTTCTGTTGTATTTTGTTCCACAGGAATTTCATTTGCCTATTTGATCACACTGTGTCGTATTCAAGATGCTATGTAGTTTCTTATGAGTGAGTAAAATTTGGGTTATTGTTGTCCATCCATTTTCATCATAATCAATACATGATGAAAGGATAATATATAGGTCCATATAAATCACTATTGACACCTTGATGCTGGTTCAGTACAACTTCTCAGATAAGTAATCGCATTTTCTGTTGATTAATTTGAACTTTAGGTATTGCTTCCAAATACCCGATGGCTACCCTTTGGCAAAGGCAGCACCTCTTCTGTGTGCCGGGATAACTGTGTATACTCCAATGATGCGACACAACATGAACCAACCTGGAAAGTCACTTGGGGTCATTGGACTCGGTGGTCTGGGTCACATGGCTGTGAAATTTGGTAAAGCGTTTGGTCTTAAGGTCACAGTTTTGAGTACAAGTGAATCAAAGAGAGATGAAGCCATCAACCTCCTTGGAGCAGATAATTTTGTTATATCATCAGACACACAGCAGATGGAGGTACTAACCTGCACATTGCATAATTTCAACATACCTAGACACCTAGTACTTGTACTTTATCTGTTTCAAAATATGTAAGTTTTATTTTTGTCCTAAGTCAAAATTCTCTATTTTCGACAAAGTTAATACAAAAATGCACGGGTATCTATAACACCAAATTTATTTCATTAAATCTACCATGAAATGTGTTTTGATGGTGCATTTATTTGGTATTGTAAATGTTAATATATTTTTCTATAAACTTGATCAAAATTAGAGAAAATTGAATTAGGATAAAAATAAAACATCTTACATTTTGAAATGGAGGGAATATACCCTGTTTGCCTTCTTGATAATATGACGCCATCTTTTGGTGGGGTTCTTTTTATTTCTTCATTGTATTACCAAAGATACAAGCACATCACATTATTTTCGTAAGGAAGGAACATATAGAAAATCACTATGTTTCTCATTGTTTTGCTATTTGACTTTAAAGTTCCAGGCAGCCAGTTCTGTATATGACCATGGATAGTTTTCTTATGCTGAGAATAAAGATAACAGCTAAGTAATGTTTGTTCTGCTTTACCTGAAAACTGACCGTGAATATATGATCTCTTGCTATTGCAGTCCCTGAAAAACTCCCTGCACTTCATAGTGGACACCGCTTCTGGTGACCATCCGTTTGATCTATATCTCTCTCTCCTTAAGGTTGGTGGTGTGATGACACTAGTGGGCTTTCCCAGTGAGATCAAAATGCATCCTGCAAGCCTTCTTCTTGGTAATTCTCTGTTTTGACACTGTACTGAAAAAACATGGTAACACAAATAAATTATTTAAATTTAACCTGAACGGCTTTTTTAGGTGCGCGGAGCTTGTCGGGTAGTGTTGTTGGAGGTACAAAAGACATCCAAGAAATGGTTAACTTCTGTGCAGCGAACAAAATCTATCCAGAGATTGAGATCATTAAGATAGATTATATCAATGAGGCTTTGGCTAGGCTTGTTAATCGAGATGTGAAATACCGCTTTGTAATTGACATCGAGAACTCTTTCAAGTAGCATGCTGGTTCACATGCTCTCGTATGTCTTTCTGTTAGTGTACAAGAGCAATCACAAATGTGAGTCATGTCAAATAAACTTGATGTAATGCTGCAGCTCATTTACAATTCTAGTCATGTGTTAATTTCATTATTGTAATATTTATGCCTTCTCTTTTTTTTTCTGTTTTTTTTTACTCAATAAGACCGGCTGACAATAGAGGTTGAATAGAAACAGGGAAAAGCGGAGCTTTCACTCAAGCTGTTCCTTCTCGCATGGATGGCAATGACTGCTTATCTTGCAGTAGCAGCAGTGACTGCATAGAATCTTTGTTCGCGGCTAATGGTACTCGAGGTCGAGGTTACCTATCCCGATAGGGATGGATTCACATTGGTTTGGTATGGAATCAGAGTCTGGATAGCACTATTTACCATATTTTAATTCGAATATGAATCCAGATACAAAATGGATATCCCAAATTTAGTTTCGCATTCGGATATCTACTATATTTTTAAGATAGTGTAGATAACACATAAACATAAATATTTCTATTATAATTAAATGTACAAAAAATCAACAAAGGGTTAGATAAATGTTTCAATACACATAATATTCATCTATAATAAAATAAAGTACTTAAATTAATATTATTAGTCATATTAAAGTTAATTAAACTTAACCTTTATATATCATTAAGAGCATCTCCCAGAGTTCTCAATATTTTCTTTCCAAAACCATAGAGTTTTCTAACTCGCAAAAAAGTATTGGAGGAATATATAAGATCATCTCCAACAGTTTCTAATAATTCACTCCTAAAATATAGAATATAATTTTACATCAGAAATCCTATACTATTTCTAAATTATCCTAACTACTTTTCTAAATTGTTCTCTCTTGTACGTTTGCATCAGGAACTCTTTGGTACTCTTTATTCTTTCCCCGGCCTTACACCTTTATAATTGGCCGCACCATATGCGCATTTAGATCGGCGGGAGGGGATACGCGCGACCTCCGGTCCGCGCATCTTTACGCGCAAAAGGGGTTTTTTCCCAAGTGCTAAAAGATTGGGAGGTGGGATTGAGAGTTGTTGGAGATGATTTTTTTTCCTATCCTGCAAAAAATCATAGATTGGGAGAGTGGTTTGGATACTCTTGGAGATGCTCTAATTATAATATTAAAATTATCATAAATATAAGTTTTGAAATTATCATAAATTAAACTTAACCTTTATGATTGGCCTAATTAGTCATAGAAATAACTTTTAAATAGTTTAAAAGTTATATTAAAATAATTGTCATTTACAATGTTAATCAGTCATAAATACAAGTTTTAGATGGTACTTTGTTCTTCACATATGGATAATGTCGAATATTTCACATTTTTTTTGAATAAGAATTCAAAATCGTATAGAGAAGAAGCATAGAAAGTGAATTCGAATACATCTATTTAGCATCCATATTAAATCAGACGAATACTTTAGACATCCTGATCTATCCCTAACTACCGGGCTACAATGCGGGGTCTGCTTTGAGTCAAGGGTATTCAATTGAATATCCATTGTTTTTATCAAACAATTAGTACTTATATTATATATATGTTGAACACTTTCAAGTTATGATCAGATCTATAAATCTATATATAATGTTCAATTATATGTTAATTTTCTATTTATTATACAAATAAAATTAGTACAATATGAAACACTAAACTTTATGTTGTAAGAAAAAATCTGTATTATCTTACTATTTGGTCAATCAAAGGCAAAAACTCTATTAAGCGACGGATCGTGCTCACCTCCTCCCTGGCCCACCTCGCGCACGCGCCCACTCCCACTCCCCCACTCGAGCCAGCGAGCTCCTCCCTCCCTCCCTCCCCTTCGGCGGTGGCGTCGACGAGGTAGGCCTCCACCTCCTCCTACTCCTCCTCCTGGATCTGTGAGCACCAGAGACGAAGATGTCGGCGACAGTGGCTAGGGTGAGGAGGAGGTTGCCGGAGAGGGAGAAGAAGCCAACTCCGCGGGCTTTAGAAGGGCCCGGCCGGGGGAAGCAGGCAAGCTAGGCGGTGGGGAAGGAGGCCGGGTAGTTTAGGGGGCCTAGCGGTGGTAGCGATGGCTGGGACAGGGAGGGGCGGGGGCGCCATGGCTAGAGCTCGGAGCTCGGAGCTCGGCGTCGCCGACGAGCATGGCCATGGTGGAGCTCCGGCGAGAGGGGGTGTGAGGTGAAGCAGGCGGCTGCCACGGGCGCTAGGGTTCGCTAGAGCTCCGGCGAACCCTAGGGCCCGCGGTGGTGCGGTGGTCGGTGGCGGGGGCGAGGACGAGGAGGAGGGCGGGGTCGTCGGCGAGGAAGTCACCCCCAGGGCGGTGGGGGTGGAACGAGGATGACCGCGGGCGAGAGGGCTGAATGAGGAAGACAACCACATGGGTTGGAGGAGGAAGACGACACGCGGTGGGAACGAGGTTTGGCTCGCGCGACACCAGTAGATATGCACGTGCGACACGCACGTGTCTATAAAAATATCAAGATGGATGAGTAAAAAAAGTGTTTAATAATTGAATTCCTACATATACGGCACGCACGTGTTCATAAAAAAGGTTCATCCTTAATGGAGGAATTACAGTGAAAATTTCAACAAATAACAATACACGTTCAAGAGGATTCATATAATAGATAACAAGAATCCAAATAGAAATAAGAATGTGTATTTGCGGCAGGAGTTTGCTGCTCAATTTATATACCGAATGGAAATAAACAGTGTATTTACAACAAGAGTTGGTTGGTAAGCACCAACACCATGTTTGAATTCATATTAAAATCCAACCCACAACTAAAAGGATAACTTTCTTTCACAACAACGGTCATTTCCCTTATGGTACACTTCAAAATTTTAATTGATTGAATTAACAATTATACAAGGCCTTAGATGATTAGGCTAAGAAATTTCATGATATACTCAGATGTTCCACCATAATAATGGTTCTGTAACATAGCCTGATCTTCCCTTGCCACTTGCACCAGCTCCAAGATCAGTAACATCATTAATTAGAACAATCCATATGAGCCAGAACCAGGTGGGTATTCAACCATGCACAATGATAACAGTACCTACATATAAAAATAAAATCAACAAATTTATAATAAATAATTGACTATATACACTTATCATCATACTCTATATACACTTCTAATGATAACACCAGTGGGGAGTGGGTTCGCGCTATCTGCTATACATACCACCCACCTCAAAACAAACATAAACAAATTGAATCTATCAATGTGTTGACATTCATTGTGCTGTGATGACATGGCCATGCCCTTCCTTCCAACAAGACCGGTGATTTTCAATATTTCTTTGTGCTGTTAGGCTATTTTGTATAAAGAGTACAATGCAATGATAACGGGGAATATGAGACATTAGACAGAATGATGAAACTAAGGTTGGAGGTGCTACTCTACTGCACCATATTTCTATATGAAAATTCAGAGTTGAATTGCCTGAGTCACAATTTGTATATGAAGTTATGAACCTAAACTCGACTCAAAATAATATGAGCATCAATCAATCAGAGATCTATCAAAAATAGGAGCACGGCAAATCAATACCAATTAGAGCACTGCAATGCTTATTCTCAGGTGTCGGTGACAATTTAAAAATGAAATAGGAAGAAAATAAAAGATGCTAGTATATGTATGGCTATCTCGCTCATGCATTTGCACTGGAATATTGATGAAAGGATGGTTCAAACCCACTTTTAAGAAATCGTTCCAGGTTTACATTTTCATCCCAATATGATCTGCTTCTTTGATTTGTTCATTTCCGAAGTGAATGCCACCAATGTTGTAACCATGTGTTGGATAATAATGTTTGAGAAAATATAGTCTTTCTAAACTACAAATGGACCCTAAATTTGTTGACACTGCTTACTTTGTATCCTCTTATTCACAGACTTACAATTTGGGGATAATATCTGCATATGAAAAGCTCTCTTGTAATGTCAGAATTTATTTAAGATGAAAGATCCTAAAGATAGCAACATGGATAATTTATTTTAATTACACCTCTTTTATTTTGTTGCCCTGTATAAAGACAACATCAATCTCAGCATGATCAATGATATATTAATTATGAAATTTAATGCATTACTTGTTTTCTCATTAAAAGCATATGTGTTCCAATATACTTTTTTGTTTAATCTGAAACATTCTACGATGTGTGCCTACTATTTAATGGTCTCCTACTTACCTAAAGTATCATATAGTAGGCCACAGATTAGACTATATAGCCATTAGAAGCCTGGAAAATTAATAGTGGTTTGTCACACAGAAAAGATCTGATGGGGAAAATTAAATTTTGTACAAGTCACTGACGGTTACCACTATCCACTGAGGACAGTTTCCTCTGTAGATCTCGACTCAGGAACCCTGGTATCAGTGTGTGGAATTAAACTGCACAATATCCTCTCAGATTCTCAAGTCCAGAAAAGAGACATTCCGTTTCCTGCAAACAGAAAGCCGGTCAACATACATGCAACTAATGCTATCAGAAACAACAGACCAATCAAAGTTTCTAACAAAAAAAGGCGTTCCTGCCCTGCAAGGCTAAGCAAAAGAAAAAAACATGTAAAAAGATTTAAAATAAGTCTACTCAGGCCGGCGCCCGTCCCTCCGCATCTTTCTTTGCCGCGGGGGTGCTGCTGCGCCGCCATCTTGGCCTCCTCCGCCGCCGCGGAGAGCGAACTTATAAAATACAGTAAAGGATATCAACTTGTATCCGTAAACATCCATTACAAGAACCACAACAGTAGAAGATGTTGGAAAGCAAAAGATGGAGGAACACGGGGCAGTCATTCAGGATTACGTACCTACCTCACATGCATTGCCTCACCAGCGCTATCTTCAAGCTTGAGTTGGCGATGATCTGGATCTGAAGGGAGGCGAAACCAATAGATGAATGAAACGGGGAGCATTGGAGCCGAAAAGAGAGAAGAAAGAAATAGATGGAACTCACGCTGGCTGGTGCAACATCGCACGTGGTGTTGAGGAGCGCATCCGCTGGTCTTCCGTCGCCGAGTGACTGCAGGCGTCCAGCGTCCCCTAGCGTGCGATGGAGAGGAGAGGGGAGGAGGATTGGCGGCGCTGGGAAAGAGAAACAAATAAATCAGCATCACCGAAGCAAGCGGCGGCGGAAGAAATGGGTATGGGCGGGTGGGTATGCTGACAGATGCGTGAAAAAAAAAACCGCGGTGAGAGAAGGGATGTAAGAATACAACGGCAGGAACGAGTAAGATTTCACCTGTAAGATGTGAGATCACAGATAGCCCACCATCAAGTTAATATACGCCACTGGATTTAAAGACAACTTACCATCCAACAATTGTAATAGAACGTGGGTATGATTTTTTGGGTAACAACTATTTTTCAATTCATTTGCTCTTTTATAGTATAGATAGATACAATCAAAAGAGGGTCCATGTTAGATCTCAAGGTCTAGAAATTATGACATTAATTGAAGAAAATAAAATCAAAATGTCAATAGACATCTAATAAATTACGCACTACTATCAATATGCAAAAATTAGTCCAAAATACCCTCTTATGTATTCTGCTATTACCCAATTGTACCATTGTTAAGAAAAACCTACCAATAAAAAAAAAGAAAGAATAGCATAAAACTAACCACTGTTGGGGGAAGGCCCCCCAGCAAGCCCCCCCTCCCCCCGTCTGCTGCTTGGCCTTTCTCGGACCCTCGCTAACACTCGATCGCGTCGCGGAACCCTCGGGAGGCCGAGGCTTATTTGTTTCCCTTCTTTACAGGCATACGCAGAGGAGAAGGTCACGGCGGGGGCAACACGTAGCAGGAGAACGGAAGCTGATGGGGGTCTGGTGGACCCTCAGGATGATCCTCGCGGCAAGAGAAGGCGAGGCCCTGTTCATTTGGCTTATCAGCCTGTATTTTTTCAGCGTAGTAGCAGTGTTTTCTCTCTTACAACAAATTAGCGAACAATACTTTTTAGTCTGGCTTTTCAGCAAAGCGAACAGGAAGCCTTCCTGGGAGCTCGGGAGTGGCGGCGGCGGCGCATGGAGTAGTTGGCCGGGGTATTGCAAGTTACCACCATGCCCCTTAGCAGTGTATTAGAAACCTGCGCGCCTGAGCAACCCTTGCGTAATTTTACTATCGCCCTGTGGTGTGCCCTACAAATACCCTAGGACGCCATTGTTCGGACAAAGTTCTTTGGCAATTTAATGGGCAGTCAGTCCGCATTTAACCCTGCATTCTCCTTTTGGGTTATTCTCGGTCCGAATCGAGTTCAATCCCTGTGGGAAACCATCGTCCTTCCCCCGCCTAGCCTCCGGCGAGGGTGCGAGGCCAGGAGTGACCCTACAACCACACATTAAATTTAAGGTTGAAATCCAAATGATATGATATATGATAAAATACAAACATTCCTGAGATTTTTAAAAAAAGAATAAAGACATAGTAAATAATGCAAATAATATAAAATCCAATATAAGAGAATAATGATCTATCTATATCGTGAAAAAAACACAAGCGTTCATGAGGATTTACTTGAGTTTTTTTGCCATGTTTATTACACTATATATAAAAAAATGTAGAAGTGTTTTTATCTCTCCTATTGCTAGTTTATTTACCTTTAAAATTCTGAATGTCCTGACGGTACTCGTATGATCCTGATCCCGTCACTCCCACTCCCATTAGCTGAAGGCGTCAATGAAAGGGAAAGGGATTGATTGACGCATGCGCTGATGCGCCGCTCGGCCACGCCAACCCGTTAATCAGCGATGAACATGAACTCATGGTTCGCGAGTCGCGAGAAGCCCCGTAGGCCGTAATCAATTCAGTTAGCCAGGTCTGCGACGTCAGTGCTGCCGCCACCCTCCCCGTTCCATTCCATCCAGATCCAGCGGAACGTGATACGGTCTGCGCCCTTCCAAGCAACCAACTGCATCTTCTTCCCGATTACAGTATAAAAAGCTCGCTCGCCGTCGGGCTCTACCTGCATCTGCATCCCGGTAACAGATTCCTTGCCGCGCTTGGATCGAGGAGAGTTGGGGGGCCTGCCGGCGCGGAAGGAATCGACCCGGAGGTGAGTCTTTTCTCCCCCCCCCCTCCGCCCTCCCCTGTACCTGTACGGCTGTACTGTATCGTATCGTGCTTTGGCCTGTTCGTGTGCCCTTAAATCTGGCCGGATTCACTTCTTTTTTCGTCCAGAACAGTATTTTTCTCTCACAAATTTCTCCAGCATTCCTCCAAACCATCTAAATTCCTCCAAGCGAACAGGGGCAACGATTTCACTGCGATAAGTTCATTTACCTTAGGCTATCTGAAATTTCCCCCGCTCTGCAGTTTTTCTAAAGAGCTCCTGTCTTTCTTCAAAATAATACCCAGTCCTTTGCCGGTTTAAATTCAGATTTTATTCATTTTAAATTCAAAAATCAAGTTCCATCTATTTACAAAATTACCACTATCTTCATTAGGTCATATCTTCTCCGTTTTAATTCCGTTTTGATCCATTCAAGTTGCGTTAGATTCGTAATTGAGTAATCTACATGTTCATCCTACTGTTAAATATATTTTCAACTTTTGAAATTCAACGTTAGATTTAATCTATTATTTTGTTAAAGGAAATCTTGTTTAATTCATAACTTTTCGTTATAGCTCCGATTAGAGTGTTTTTCGCTTCTGTGTGTTCGTGGCGAGACGTAGATTCATTTTACAAACTTTTCATCTTGATTTTATGTTTGGTGTACTGTTCTAATTTAGATCTATTGTTTGCTTCATGTATGATTACATGGATACTTGTGTGGTGTTTTATGATCATGTCCAGTCGGTGAGCTTTACGTTGGTGATATAAAAGAAGTTAGTGATCCAAAAGAAATCCTTTGGATGTTACAATTAAATAGAAGAAGGATATGAGTTTAAGGCAAGTATAGCATGTGACCATCCTTGTTGTTCTATACACCTTTAATCATATAATTCATGTTGCATGTGTCTACCTTGATTACCACTAAGGATTTTCTAGTACTGTGTACCTTGTTCCTTGATACCTATAGGGTATTGCATTGGGTAGTATGATGCTAGTGCTCAACTACAACCATGATCTTGTAACTTGACTAATGGAATATGCAATAAACACTAAAAAATATTTTTTAGCAACATGAAACAGGGGGCTAGAGCATTGGACTATTTTTATGGTGCTCTAGATTCCTCTCCCTAAGGACTTATCTGTAAGCGAACATCTAGGACTTATAGTACAACTATGAGGGCTACATGGCTCTGGCCTTAGCTCAGTATGAGGATATTTTCTAGCTTGTTAGTGGTTACCTTTATTGGTGTAAGAATGTCTTGACGAATCGGGTATAGTGCAGCCTCTGTCCCCTTGTGTATAGGTTGCGTGTCATTATGACATCAGGAAGGGAGGATCTGCATCTGTTTGCCGAGTGAATTTAATGGCCCTAACTTGTTAGACGAATCTTTGAAAGGCTTCATAGTGAACCCTGCCGACCTTCCTTGGTAGTGGGTCAAGAGGCTGATCACCTCGGGTAAAAGGGTAAATCATGACTCACAGTGAAAGTGTATAACCTCTGTAGAGTGTAAAACTGGTATATCAGCCGTGCTCACAGTCACGAGCGGCCTTAGAACTCTTACAGAATAGATGATCATTAATGGTTAATGATGATGAACACTGACGATACTGATGACGAAGATGCTCACTAATGATTACTGTTTATGCTATTCATTATTCATGTTTACCTGATCATGTGTTTATATGGGCTTATGAATAAGCTTGTTGCCACCCAATTGCTAAAAGATGACTCATTAAAAGCTAATTATAGTTAAACCAGTGTTAGCCTTTTGAGCCTCATAAACCCCATGTTATATTTGTTGAGTATGACATGTACTTACGCTTGCTTTACTTTTTAAATCTTTGGAAAAATCCCAGATGGGTACCATATTGCTAGAGTTTGGAGGAATTAGGCTTGTGATCAACCAGTCAGTTGTCCCTGTGGAATTGGAGTCTTCTCCCAAAGATCAGAGTTGTCTTTCCGCTATTTGCTATCTAAGGTTATATTCTTTATACTAAGTACGTTATATATTGAGCATTGTCTATTGATATTACCCTTATTTATAGCTATATGTGAGATTCGACTTCCTGGGCTCACATATGGTGTGTATCTGATTTTGTTCTTAAAACCGAGTGCTACAGGTTCTGAGCTTGAAAATCAGAAAATAATTGGGACTAGGTCAAAACCGGCAGTAAAGGTTCACATCACTACCGATTTGTGACTTGCACCGGTAGTGGGTTGATGTCTACTTATCACTGCTAGTTCTAGCCAAGAACTATCAGTGATGGTGGGCTATCACTGTCGGTTCTAGACAAGAACCGACGGTGATAACCTCACAGTACAAAAAGCTAGCGTCGTATGCTCCTTCCTCCTCTCTTCCATCCCGAGCACAGAGACACGCGTTTGGGTCGCTCCCTCTATTGTTGCAGCTGCTCTTCACTATGAAGCTAGCTTTTAGATTTGGAAGAATGTCTTGATCTTCTTGCTTTAAGGTTAGTAACAAGCATCCACTCCTTTGATTTCGTTGCTTAATTAGCGTTGTTTTGATGGCTACATTGCTTGATTATCATTCTAGTTCTTTCTCCATTCTAGAGAGCACTTTTTCAATTAGACTTTGTGCAAGGCTTGCAAGCAAATTGTGGTGAATCCATCATCTAAAAGGTTGGTGTATTTGAACACATTTAAATTCCTAGCTAATTACATGGTGGTCAAGATCATTGTTAGTATGTAGAGCTATAATTAGTTCTTGATAGGAGTAGAGTAGATTCTTTTACAACTTTGGTGAGCAAATTAATCCATGTGCCACCTACCAACACATTGTTTGGAGCTACATTGTTGTTCATGACGATATCTCCAATTTTACTGTTTTTTTAATTAGTGTCGCCATTTTTATATAGCATAGAGTAGAATAATTGTTCTTTATTATTGTGAAATAATTGTTTTTTAATGGTGCTACTATTTTCAATTTATATAGCCGAGGCTACAAATTTCAATATTCTAATAATTAGTGTACAATAATATTTTTCAAAAATAGGGTGACTAAATTAAATAAATATATAATAAATTGTTGTTTCAAGCAACAATTGCTATTCATGAAGCTCCACTTGTTATTAATTTCTCTATAATTACTATCTCAATATTTTGTTGTGCAGAGATGGATCGAGAGTGGATGTATGGGTCCCGAACGGACAAGTGATACATGGTTGGCGTCGGCAAGTTTTTCACCGATGCCAAAGCCCATGCTAGGAATGGGAACCCTGTCTTCTGCCCATGCAAAGATTGCATGAATCAAAGGAAATGGGCTCAAATTGAGTCTGTATGAATGCACTTGATTACCAGGGGGTTCATGCCAAACTATACGATATGGACTATGCATGACGAGGTTGGTGTGAATGTTCCGCAGGAAAA
The DNA here is from genome assembly GCF_019320115.1 of Miscanthus floridulus. NCBI lineage: Eukaryota > Viridiplantae > Streptophyta > Magnoliopsida > Poales > Poaceae > Miscanthus > Miscanthus floridulus. Next base: position 25,577,775 of record NC_089598.1, on the reverse strand, counting down.
TGATGATGATGTGGCCATGCCTGACGTGGCCATGCTTGACGTAGCCATCCACGATGCTGATGAGAAACCTGGTGTCAACACAGAACCTATGGCCACAGTTAATGATGTGTTTAGGAACACGCTAGCTGACGACACCGAGGATAACGATGGCATTTCTCAGCTGCTACGTAATGTAGAGACCGGATGTCTTAGTGAAAGACAGCGGAGAAAGCTAGAGAAAATGAGACAAGATGACAAAACACCATTGTATAAGAATTATCCAATGAGCAAATTGAAAGCCGACATCATGCTATTAGAGTTCAAATCGACAAACGGATTGAGCGATAAAGGCTTCGATCAGATGTTTGAAAAGGGTGTGGAGGATGTTTGGGATGAGTACAAAAAGGAATATGTCACGATCAAGGCAGTACTTATCGCTACAGTCACCAACCTGCCAGGTCGAGGTTGCTTGTCTAGAGAGAAGACAAAAGGCTATACTGGATGTGTCGAATGCTTGGACGACACCGATAAGATACATCTACCAAAGAACTCAAAGATAGTTTATATGGGACACCGTAGGTTGCTACCTAAGGATCACCCTTACCGCAGGAACAAAAAAGATTTTGACGGGACTATTGAGAAATGCTTACCTCCAAAATATCGAGACGGGCATGTGATACTTCGAGAAGTCAACAAACTAGAGGTTGTCCTTGGGAAGGGGCATAATGCAGTAGCAACGCCTGATGGGAGCATCTGGAAGAAAAATCGGTTTTCTGGAAACTACCTTACTGGCCAGTGTTGAGTGTATGCCACTATGTTGATCCCATGCACATTACTAAAAACGTATGTGGTAACATGCTTAACACCTTGATGGACACCGGGAGGACATCGAAGGATGCACTAGCCACATGCTTGGACATGCAACACTTGGAAAACAGGAAGGTGCTGCATCCCGTGACACTAGAGGATGGCCAGTTCAAACTTCCGGTTGCGTCGTGGACCTTGAAGAAGGAACAAAAGTGTGTGCTTATTTCTTTCTTCAATGAACTCAAAGTCCCGATGGGCTACTGTGTGAACCCGAAGAGGCTAGTGAACATGAGAGAACTCAAGTTCAACTATGGTTGTATGAAGGCCCATGACTATCATGTCATTATGACTCAGCTGCTCCTTGTTGCCCTGCGTGGTATCCTCGCCCCAAAGGTCGACGCCCCAATCATAAAGCTATGCTCGTTCTTCAACATGATCTCAAAAAAGGTCATTGATGTGTCCACGCTGGACCAGCTACAGCGAGACATAACCAAAACTCTAGTTAGGCTTGAGATGCATTTCCCACCGACTTACTTTGATATCTCAGTGCATCTGCTCGTTTATCTTGTTGATCAAATTAGAGCCCTTGGCCCAATATACCTGCATCAGATGTTCCCTTTCGAAAGGTTGATGAAAGTTTTTAGGAGGTATGTTAGGAACAGATTTAGGCCAGAAGGGGGCATGGTTGAAGGATGGTCAACGAAGGAGGCCATTGAGTTCTGCACATATTATCTAGACATCAATAGGGTCGGAGTTCCCAAATCTCATCACGAGGGAAGACTAGGTGGCAAAGGAACGATCGGGGAGAAATCTATTATAGTAGACGACCCTATTTCTTTCAGACAGGCACAATTTGCTATTCTCTAGCAAGTCAAGGATGTGATGCCATACATTGATGAGCATAGGCAATCGCTGCAAACTTTGTATCCGACCAGGTCACATGCTTGACTTGATAAAAACATAAGGAAAAATTTGTCAGCTGGTTGTGATGCCGCTTGATTGGAATAACATTGGGTAATCGGTTGAATATCTTAGCCAAGGGACCTTCGAGTACATTGGTTAAGTACCAAGGGTATCGGATCATTGGATTTACATTTTACACAAAAAAGCAAGATGGAAAGAGCACATACCAAAACAGTGGTGTTCGTTTCGATGCTCACGACGAAAACAACAATGTGTAGGCGACCTACTATATTTTCTTAGAGGAGATATGGGAGCTAGACTACGGTCGGTTGAAGGCAGCTCTTTTTTGCTGCTAGTGGGTCTAGCTCGAGGAAATCACCACCGACAGAGAAGGGTTCACTACCGTTGATCTCATCAAGACCACATACCGAGATGACTCCTTCGTCCTTGCAAAAGATGTTATGCAAATCTTCTATGCAGGAGACAACAAGACAAAAGCAAAGCTAAAAGTTGTCCTGGAACAAAAAAGGAAGATTGTCGGTATCGATGGAGTGATGGACGAAGAAGACTACAGGGGCTATCAGAAAATGCCTGCATTCGGGGCGAACGTACCCCTACCTATCGTTGAAGAGGGTGACGAACCTGCTTACGTCCGGTGTGATCACGATGAGGACCTCATTGCTGGACCCGATGAAGATAGTTAGATTATTATTAACTATGTAATCATTATTCAGATGTTGTATCAGTAATTCGCACTGAATATTTAATTTATATTTTGTACGTATCTCTATAATTTAATTATTGATTATATAATCAAATATTAAGATGATGTTCACAAACACTATTATTTGATAATTATAGACCATTAATTAACTATCATAGAATTAAATAATCAAGACACAAATTTTTATGTTATTTTAGAATATAAACTAAATGTATTTAGAAACAATAAACGAATAAAAGAAAAAACTAAACCAATCCTAGTCTAAATAAGAGAAAATTGAACAAAACTTTTAATAGTGTGTCTAAATAAAAGAAAATAGAATATAAACTAATTTTGAGTACATTTTTCAGTTTTATTAATTAAAAGTGTGTTAGGACGGGATAAAACAAAAAATAAAACCAAACTAACTGAACTTCCTATACTACTGTAGCGGTTAAGGCCGCGCACTCTGGACCCTGAGACCCGCGTTCAAGCCCTAGGTGGGCCAAACTTTTTTTGTGTTTTGTTTTATTAATTAATAGTGCGGTAGCGTGGGATAAAACAAAAAAATGAAACAATCTAACTGAACTCCCTACACTACCGCAGCGGTTAAGGCCGCGCACTCTGGACCCTTAGACCCGCGCTCAAGCCCCAGACGGGCCAAACTTTTTATGTTTTGTTTTATTAATTAATATTGCGCATAGGATAAAAGATAAAATAAAACAAAACCAATTGAACTCCCTATCCTAGCGTAGCGGTTAAGCCACTAAACTATGTACCCCGAGACCCAGGTTCGAATCCCAGTGACGAGACAATTTATTTATTTATTTTTTTAAAAAAGCTGCGATGGCAGGCAGCCCAGCTGTAGCATTGCAGCATGCCAGGGTCCATCATTGTCAGTTTCGGTTTAAAAACCGACAGTGATACAAGCTATCATTGCCGGTTCCCAAAATCGGCATAGATGGGCACCTTCACTGTCATTTTTTAACTAAAACCGACAGTGATCTAAAGATGCTCCTCACGGGCCTACAGTGCTACTGCTGACCACCATGGCAGGAGCATTGCTTCCACCTACCCTGACAGCTTTACTTCAAAAAATAAAAACGTACACGACTGCTAGCCCCTATAAAATGGTCATCGGCCGGGAGCTAGCCTCTCAACAGCCAAGTCTTGCCACCCTCTTGCTGCTTATTTCTCACTTCGTTCTCTCTAGCTAGTATACACATCTATGGCATCTCTGTGGGAGAAAGCCCTCCACATATAAATTTCAATAAGCGTGGTCATCCACAAGGATGGTGCACACAAAAGGTACTACAAGATTGTTTCTGAAGATAGAGCAACGCCGAAGCTTGGGAACGCCGTGAGGTTGACAGAGTCATCCTATTCGGTGTGCTCTGGACTATCTGACCAAAGCGGCATGGATTTATCGCTGCTCGGCAATCGTCCCGCGTGCTGGTGATGTCCCCGTTCCGCAAGTAAGCGAATACTGGGCGAGCTACAACCAAATGGATGTGGTAAAATCAACGTCATTGATACCTAAGTTATGGTTATTTATTATATTATTATTGTAATAATGATCTCTCATTTTGTTGCTCGCTTGCCGGTGGTGCTCCATGACATTACCTATGCGGCATTGGGGTTGTCGGCCATTCTAGACCAAGCTACGAAAAGACTCGGGTATGACTAGGAGTACTATACTAGGAACCTTGGCCAGCACACTACTGCAGGACACCAGTTCTACATAAGATTTACTAATGGGGCCAATGATCGTTTAGTAGGTTATATCTATGGACGACCATGTCACCGGTCTTTTGAGCCACAAGAGAGTGCAATCGTACGGGTATTGGCCTTCATCGATGGCTGTGATTATAGAATCTATGACATCAATTATCATGCTTGGATGCAAATGTATGGTGCTGCGCATCCACCCTCGAATTAGTGTTTGTTTAGGTTTAATTCGCAAGGTTTAAGTTTAATTCGGCTTGTGTTTGTCATATAATTCATGTGTTGTGGAATGAGAACTCTAAATTCCAGTGCTGTATTGGTTTCAAACTTTTTCTCAGGCTTGCACATGCCATGGGTGAATGAAACATCAAGTTTGGGATTTTTCTAAGATGGTTTGGTACTTTCTCCGATTTAATTGAATTTCCGCACGACGTCACCGATTAATTGGAGGTTGAACTGAACCTACCCCAAAATGATCTGGAATGGTGCCAAACTTATCCACAGGGTCTTATGTGCCCTAAGAATCAATTTTTGGTCAAGGTGGATGCAAAATTCTAGTGTGCCCAAGATGTAATTAGGCCTTTTTTGTCCCGTTTAGCACAAAAAATATAATAATAAAGAAAATAATCAAAAAAATCTAAGATCTTGTGTGGAGACATAATTTGGGTGTACATGCTTGAATTTTTTTTCAAGCCATTTCGACATAGGCACTACATACCTGCTTCACAAACCTATAGAAGCCATCTCATGTTACATCGACTAAACACCTAGGTTCCCAAGGTTTCTGTGGTTCATATATATTCTGGTATTGTATTGGTCTCAAACTTTTTCTCAGGCTTGCACACGCCACAAGGTGAAGTAACCACCAAGTTTGAGATTTTTCTGAGATGGTTTGGTACTTTCTGTTGTTTAATTGAATTTTCGCGCGACACCACCGATTAATTAAAGGTTGAACTGAGCCTACCTAAAATGACCCGGAATGGTGCCAAACTTTTCCACAGGGTCTTATGTGCCCTAGGGACTAATTTTTGGTCTAGGTGGATGCAAAATTCTAGTGTGCCCAATATGTAATTAGGACTCTTTTTGTCCTGTTTAGCACAAAGAAAAATATAATAATAAAGAAAATAATTAGAAAAACACAAGATCTTGTGTGGGGCCATAATTTGGGTGTACATGCTTTCAAAAAAAATTTCAAGCCATTTGGACCTAGGAGGTATATACCTGCTTCACAAACCTGTAGAAATAGTCTCATGTTACAATGACTAAACATCTAGGTACCCAAGGTTTCTATGGTTTATATGCATTCTGATGTCATACTGGTCTCAAACTTTTTTCTGAGATGGTTTCCAAGGGTTTTGTGGTTCATATGCATTCCGATGTCGTATTGGTCTCAAACTTTTACTCAAGCTCGCATGTACCATGGGTGAAGGAACCACTAAGGTTAGGATTTTTCTGAGATGGTTTGCTACTTTTTGCTGTTTAATTGAATTTCCACGCGAAGTCAACGATTAATTAGAGGTTGAACTGAGCCTACACAAAACAATCTGGAATGGTGCCAAACTTTTCCACTAGGTCTTATGTGCCCTAGGTACCAATTTTTGATCGAGATAGATGCAAAATTCTAGTATGCCCTACATGTAATTGGGCCTCTTTTGTCCCGTCTAGCACAAACAAAAATATAATAATAAAGAAAATAATAAAAAAACCTAAGATCTTGTGTGGGGTCATAATTTAGGTGTACATGCTTCCAAAACAAATTTCAAGACATTTGGACATAGGCGGTATATACCTGCTTCACAAACCTATAGAAGTCGTCTCATGTTACAATGACTAAACATCTAGGTACCCAAGGTTTCTATGGTTTATATGCATTCTGATGTCATACTGGTCTCAAACTTTTTTTAGGCTTGCACGTGCCACGGGTGAAGGAACCACCAAGTTTGGGATTTTTCTGAGATGGTTTGGTACTTTCTGCTATTTAATTGAATTTCCGCGCGACGTCACCGATTAATTAGAAGTTGAACTGAGCCTACCCCTGAAATGATCTGGAATGGTGCCAAACTTTTCCACAGGGTATGATGTGCCCTAGGGACTAATTTTTGGTTGAGGTGGATGCAAAATTCTAGTGTGCCTAACATATAATTGTGCCTCTTTTGTCCTGTCTGCCACAAAGAAAAATATAATGATAATAAAAATGATCAGAAAAACCTAAGATCTTGTGTGGGGCCATAATTTGGATGTACATGCCATTTGGACATAGGTGCAATAGGAATATAAATGCATGAATTTATTCAGTTTAAAAAAAGAATATATATATATATATATATATATATATATATATATATATATAATCGCCACTGTCGGTTTAAAATACCCGACAATGATGGTAAGAAACCGACAGCGATGACAACTACCAGTGATACATATATTTAAAAAAATTCAAAAAAAAAATACTCAGCCTCGGGTTCGAGCGCGGGTCTCGAGGTCCAGAGTAGCAAGCCCTAGCCACTGCGCTATGATAGTGTTTGCGTTAGCTGTAGTTTTTAACTTTTTTATTTAGATATAGTGTAGTAAATTTATATTCGAAAATAAAACAAAATTAAAAAAAATTGCCCGCCCGGGGTTTCAACTCATGTCTCGGGCTCCAAAGTGTATAGACTTAACCGCTGCGCTAGGATAGTAATTGTGTTAGGGTTTGTTTTTTCTTTTCTTTTATTTATTTAGAGTGCAGTTGGCTTATTGAAAAATCAATAAAAAAGTTTGACCCGCCTGTGCTACACAGGGTTCGAACCTGGGCCTCGGGCTACAGAGTGCGGTGTCTTAACTGCTGCGCTAGAAGTACGAGTTCGTAAGGAACTCGATACTAACACTACATAAAGGCTAAGCGGAACCGACAGTGCTGCAACTCATCATTATCGGTTTCTCTTGGCCACCGGCAGTGATGCGTCATCCTATATGTAACTAGAGCACATGCTAGCAAAATTTTTCGCCCTCTTTCGAATGTCCGCGCCGCTGTCTTCCTCCACATCGGCGAAGCATCGCCTCCACCCGCCCAACCACCCCCTGCGCTCACGCCCTCCTCTTCATAGTGCACCCGATGGTCCGTAGCTAGGAAGCTGCCCGACGCCGTGCCCCGCCCCTCAATCCTCCACACCGCGTTGCTCCACGCTGTCGTGCCGCCACCAGCGCCGTCATGTCATCCCCCGCGCCACCGTCTGACGCCCGTGTCTTCCTCAACACTGCCCGATGCCGTTCGTGCCACGCCGACGCCCTCGTCTTCCTCGACACCACCAGAGCACCATGGGACCACCAACGTCACCCACGCCCTCGTCTAGTCGTCCATGTCGGCCGTGCCCTCGTCCACGTCTACAGCTACCAAAGCTAGCCGTGAACCGTGGCCCTCAGGAGCGCGCGGAGAGCTACTACCACCCCCCACGGTGAGTGCCTTCGGCCATGCCCCTTAGGTGTTCGCTAAAATGCCCGTGAGGATGATAGATTCATGTAGAATCACTTCAAATTTCCTTAGTTCATGTTTGGTTGGACTACATTTGTTTATTGCTGTTTTGAGTGAATTAGTTGGTTTGTTTGAAAATTATTCTCATCAAACAATTACTTTGAAGTAGCTTTATTATTTCTACTTTTGCTAGAGTGCAACAGTTTATAAGGAATGTAGCATGCCATGTAACATGAATCAATACTGAGAACTAGGATTAGGCTTTGGTACTTTTGTGACAACTTAGTCATTTCAGTTTGCATTTGTAAGCACTAGCTGGTTGTTTAGGTTTGAAGCAAGTGCAATGAAAGGTACTATATACCTAATTACTGACCATATCTAAATGAATGCACGTGCCAGAAAAACATGCAGATGTAAGTATGCAACCTATGTCTGAAAAAATATCTCGATATTGCAAATAGCCTATTTTATGTATGGTCCATTTATACTTGTGCACCTAGTGTTTGAATGTATCATATTGTTAGGCGTTGTTTGTGTATGGAGAATAAATCGTGACTCAAGTGTGCTCAATACACTAAACTTAGTTTGCTTAGTCTACAACATGTTTGAATGACATAGCACTATCAACAAATTTGGTTACATGTATAGGCAACCATGGCATGGTATGTAGTGCATGTTGGTCGAATGCATGTGATCTACCTTACTTGGGAAGATTGCTATGCTCAAGTCAATCGATACCCAGGTAATTGTTATCAAAAATACAACACAGAAGCTGAAGCTTTGAGGGCCTACTATTGTCCAATGAGTGCAAACCATGGCCATCCACCGGCAATGAAGATTGAAGAGGATCCACCCGCCGGAGATATGAAGATTAGGAGAATTGCTCCTTGGTCTTGGAAAGATGCCATGCTTTTATTTATGGCTATGATCATTGCTTTTCTTAATTAAAAGTTGATGTAGGCTTTGTTTCATTGAACAGTAGGTGGACTTTGTTGTATGGAGCTAATCAAACAATGCATTTGTTGTACGTGAGCTATTTGTGGACTTATTATTATACTTTGCATTAAATCTCTTTTAGTTGGGTAATATATATATATATATATGCACAAATGTTACTAGTAGTTGTATGCAGCCAAAACTGACCATGATCATATCACAGCCATGACTCATCATCGCCCGTTAACCCGTCGTCCCAGAACTGATAGGCAACAAGAAGCGACTAATATTGGTGGGATGGGAGAGCAGCATGATCCGACAAACGGTGGTGGTAACAATCAGGACGGTGAGAACGAGGTACCATGGACCCCTACCACTCTTATCAAGCTAGATCAAGATGGCCAAGATGACCAGGTAACTTAGGTATAATGTGACTAGGTAGCCACACACGCTAATTAATTGAGAGTGTATTAGCTTACTTGGTGTCTCCAGCAGGAGGTTGAGCCGACCGAGTAGCCAGATGGTTTGGGTAACAGCAAGGGCAGAACCAAGTGAGGCGTGTCACAGCTTCCTACTGGTAGGAATACACACTAGCACATCACTGAGTTTGACCAAGTTGATGAGCCGCTCGCACCTAAAAAAGCTATGGCCAAATACAAGACTGTCATCGGGGCACTTGTAAGGGACTACATCCCGATTAAGTACAGGAAGTGGATTGAGAAAGATGATGACCCGTGGAGGGTTCCCAAAAGTGAGAAGGATGACATATGGGAGAAATGGATCCCACAGTATTTCACTTTCCCACAGGACTATGACAAGGAGCAAGTTAAGAAAAAAGCGAAAGAAATCATGGGGACATGCTTCAAGACTTTCAAGGGGATATTGTACAAGAAATTTATCCTCGAGGATAAAGAGCCAAATTGGGATGGTGGAGAGTACACCAAGCAGAAGGACTTCTGGTAGGAATTCAAGCAATACATGCAATCCGAGGAGTACTTGGAACTGAGTAGGAAGAATAAGGAGAACTCGCTTAAGGAACTTGAGGATGTGGAATGCGAGGAGTACTTGGAACTGAGCAATACATGCTATCGTGGCTACGCTAGTAAGATGGATGTATTTGAAAGGGAACTTGAGGATGTGGAATGCCATGGCATTGAGCCTGAGACTGCCAATTAGGAGCCTAGATCGATATATTTCTATATGGCGAGGGGGTTACACCACGGCCTAGATGGGAGCTTTAGTTGCACAAATCCAGCCATGAGCAGCCTCGTCCAAAGGATCTCTGAGGTAAATGATGAGGTGAGGAAAGGGACCCATAGTACTAATAGGGAGAATGACGTGCTCACCCATGCACTTAGAAACAAGGAGCACTCTGGTCGCACAAGAGGAGCCGGTCTTGTTCCTTGGAAAATAGCATTCGAGGAAGAATCTTCCACTTATCGGAGCTACTCGAGGGGTAGAGCGACACAAGAGGCAGAGTATATGAGGGTTCTGAAAGAGGTGGAAGATAAATTCAAAAAATGGATTGATGAGAGGGTTCAAGAAAAAGTCAATGTACTTATGGCATCCATGGGATCGGAAGTAGTACCACAAGAACCTCTTCTGACTAGCTTTAGCCCACAGTTCAGGGGTCACAGCAGTTGCGGATCGACCCCACTCGATGATGAAGAGGCGAATGTGCCTCATTCGGTGGACAACATCACCGAACCCGTCAATGTCTAGCTGTACATCCGTCAGCAATGGACAACTGACAAGGTGGCGGTCGGCCAGGCCTAGCCTGCGAGAGATGGGACCATTAATGGCTGCCCAATTCCAATGGGGTATGCCCATGGCAGCATTGATAAGAAGTATAACAAGATGAACATTGATTACCCTGCACAAGAAGATAGGCAACGCCTTGTTTAGAACAAGGGCGCTCATGTGGCCTGGCACAAGCGCTTCATTAATCTTTGTAACACCTCAGTGTTATGGTTGCACTAAAACACTTGCATCACATGAGCATGTGCATTATCATCTCATTCATAAGCATCATACCATGATGAATGTATCATTTCATGTGTGTTTCATTTGAATTGTTTGGTTCTATGCTAGCAATTGGTGAGTGCTCATGTGTGGTTTATGCAAATGTGTGTTAAATGTCCTCTTAAATAACTTAGCTATACTTAGGATGTAATTAGGAACAATGTTCATGTTGACCATGTTGCCTAATTATGATTCCAAGTCATGGTTTGACCATTGTTGACCATTGGAGCTCTGTTGTTTGACCGTTTAAAAAGTACAGTTTAGAATGTTTGCATGTCTAAGCAACCTAAAGCAAAGTTGTAGCAAATTTTATAAGGAACAAACTTTGTTTAGAGGCCAAGGAATGAAAATGTGTGGAACAGTCTCAAACATGGCCCACAAGTCAGGCTTGGGTGCTAATTCTACACTTAGAAAATTTTCTAAGTCCCTTGCTGATTTCTAGTTTTGTAGGCTCGATTTTGGCTTGATTTTACTCTCTATCCATTGCGAATTAGACTTTGATCTCTAAAGGAGTTTTGTAGCTGGTACATAGGACTTCAACTTTTGTTTAGGAGGTTTGCACTAATGATCAAAGGATTCAGAAATCCATTGGCTCCAAATCACGCTATTAGGCTCGGGCATTGCTCTGCTGATCGAACTGAATCAGCAGCTACAGTGACCAACCATTGCAGAACATCATCGCCACGTGTATGCCGCGTGTTGCCGGCGTCCTGAGCAGCCAGGCCACGTCAGGCCTCGGCGTGGCACTTCATCCTGCGGCGCTCGCTCGTGAATCCTCCGCGCTCGCATTCCATTCCTTTGCCTCCTTCGTCCACAGCAGCATCGCAGCGCCTCCGCTTCGGCCGCCGTCGTTGCCGAGCGCGTCGCCATCATGTATCTTCCTCGCCCTTGTGTCGTGGCTCCCTCCAGCTAGCCCACCACTCCACCTTCGCCTCCTGTAGCTCGTCCACCTCGCCGTTGAGCCGGAGAGTCGAGGTAGAGGCCACATTTCCTTCTTCCCACGGCGGAGCGCCATTACCGCCGTGAGCTCCGACGAGCTCCTGTGTACTCACCACCGTACCTCGCCTTGCTCCGTCACTCCCACAGCTCCACTAAGACCGCCTCTAGCTCATCGTCATCTCCGCATAGTCAATCGACCTCAGGTGAGGCCGCATTCGGCATTTTTGCGCCGTCGCAACCTCGCCGGAGTTGGGTGCTCCGTGGCCAGCCCCACCTGGAGTACCTCGTCACCTCCGCTCTCTCCCTTCTCGTTCCCTAGGGCACCCTAATGCTTGAATCAGGCCTAACCAAACCTCTACTAGCCGGAGATGGCCGGCGCACCACCGGGCTCCTCCATCGTGCCGCCATGAACATCGGCGAGCTACCTCCGGTGGCTCCGCCCTCCCATCACCTACCCCTATCGATGCGCATAGATGAGTAGAGCACGCCGGTGACCTCGGCCTCGCCGGAATCCTCGCCGCCGGCGAGGTAGCGCCGAGCAGCGTAGCGCAGAGCCGCCTCCTCTGTTCTGGTGTGACTGACATGCGGGCCCGATTGGCTGGAGGGCCCCAGCTGTTAGCGTCTATTGAATGAAAAGCTAGTGCATTTGTTCAGATTTTGATGCTATTTTGTGAATTTTGTATCTCTTTGTGGGTAGATCCAAATGGAGTGATTCTAATTTTGGTAGAATCACAGTGAGGTCTAGTATTTAGGAAAAATATGACATGAGCACTTGAAGTGGAAATTTTGGATGAATTAAATAGGAACTTGAAATGTGTTTTTAAATGCTTGCAAACTTGTTTAAATTATATCTTGAGTTTCTGTGCTCCAAAAATTATGAAATTTTGTGGGTGAGCTCTTCTTGTTTAGTAGAAGCTCTAGTAAAAATTTGAGAGTCGGAACATGTATGGTTTTTGATTTATAGATTTTTCCTTTTATCATTGGATGATCCTTGTAGGAATTTTAGTAATTTATTTATGAATCCAATGACCATGAAAATTGTTTGAGGATGTCCTAGTACCTTAAGGATGCTAGGAAAAATATAAAATATGTTGCTTGACACTTTTCACTAGGGTATCCTAATTATGCCATTTTAAGCCTTTATGCCTTGTCATTTTTGTGTGGGATGAGATACTTGTTCAATTGATGTGAAATTTATGTAGTAGCCTATTGGAGACATATCTAAGCTACTGTAATTTTTGTAGAATTTTCTATATACTTTGGATATGTGTTTATTATTTAACCTAATTATATAAATAAATTAATAAAGGAATGAAAATGATTTATTTAGGAAGGGCCACTATGTTTGCTTATGTTCATTTGATGTATGTTAACTGTTGGTAACCTTGGTAGTACTCGTGGTGCTATTCATGTATGTAATGAAGTATTATTTTTACTATAATTCTATTATAGTGACTTTCTGGACAGATTTTAGAGTTAAGCAGATTAACTGGTAAATTTGATGTTTTCTGTGAAATTGGTCAATAACAAAGTGGTAGAAAACTTGTTTATATAGCTTGTGTCAAAATTTCAAGACATTTGTCCTAGTTGTTTCAGAGTTATCTCAGTTGGAAGATAGCACTTGATATGAACCCGCTAGGGTTTATGGACGATCTTTCGATGAGAGGCGTGAGATCACTCGATTTGGTGGATGGAGATGACGTTCACGGCCCGACTACAGCCTTCCAAGACCACGCCTTAGCAACCGATACACCACCTCCAAAGGCCGTCATGATCTTGTGGAGCACGACAACCAGCCACTAGGGCTCCCGTCCTGCAAGCAATCGAAGAACTAGCAAGAACAAGGAAACAAGCACTGAATTTGCAAGATGAAATTGAAAGCCTCAAACTGAATCTTATTATGAGTGGGGTTCCGAAGACAAGGAGACGGGCGGCTGGATCAGCATGCGCGCCTACAAGCAAGTAGCAAAGGCTAAACTTGATCTAAACAAAACCCAAGTGTTCCTGGTGGCGGCTAAGGGGTATATGACGTGTGGAGGACGACCACAAGAGAGTTTGGGTCGTGCTCCAACCCTAGGACGCGTCCCTACTGGACTCCAAACGATACAAGCCCATTGGGCTAACTTAAGGTGGCGCAGCACCCTGGACAGAATAGACCTCTCGGTGATTTTTGGACTGTTGACGCCGTTTCTGAGCAGGTATGAATATGAGGTCAGATCCGTATGAAAGTAGACTTTATTAGCTTTCCAACAAGTCCAGAATCACCCCAATCCGACTCCGTATGTAACCGTGGCGACCGTCGCAAGTTGGAGGTGTGCTGTAGTCTGAATCCAGCCTACGCGAGTCCTTTTCCCTTTCGGTCTTCTCCTTGATTCCTAATCAAAACAAGAGTGCACGTGTCTCCAAGATCTAAACAGGATGGACAAGAGCTCAAGAAGGAACTCACTTGATGATTAAGTGTTCGAGCACGAGCACGGGTAATAGGACCAGCAGGTGTTGGCGTGGACGGCGTGGATGTATGATCGGTGTTGATGTCCTCATCATCCTCCCTTTCTTGAATTTGAGTCATCCTCGACTCAAGCTCATCGTCCTCACCCAAATAAGGCTTCAAATCTGCAATG